>NC_040105.1:53349293-53525157 GCF_003369695.1 Bos indicus x Bos taurus
ATTCAGTTGAGAAACAGCTGCTTGAATGGTGATGCACTAGGAAGGGGAAAGGCGAGTGTTACTCTGGTACAATAGGTTCTGGACAAGGTGGGAATAAAAGACAGACACAGCCCTGGCCTATGAAAATTGAGCAAAGAGGTTTGATCTAGCCACTTTCTTCGGTATGTGTTTTGCAGCAAACAATTTGACAATGTATCAACAGCTGCACGGCTCTGTGTACCTCACCTTATCGTCACTGATAAGATGGTGAACGTGTTCTGAGCACCTGTGGGGCACCAAACTCCCAGACCAGTGCCTTTCCAGACTGTGGGCACAAGAACGTTTCAGGCAGCAAGAGGGTCCTCAAGGAGCTCACACCGTGGTGACACAAGTGTGATTGAGAACCTTGCCTCAGAAGCCAGTGGAGGCGGGATCAGAGAGGTCAGGAATGGGCTTCGCCTGGGGGTGGATAACATATAATATTATTGTCCCCATTTGCAGACATGGGAACCGAGGATCAGAGAGGGTGAGCATCTTACTCGAGGTCACACTGCTTGGTAGTGGTCCTGAACCATTTTTCATCTGTGTGGGTTGAAATGTGAAGGTTTTCTGCACTGTTCATAATACCACTCTCTCAGTGTTTGTCACCTATTTTAGCTCACAATCACCCCGTTACACATTCCCTTGGCTCTAGGTCCTCCTTTATTAGATAAATGATCTGCTGAACAAAGTATACATTTCCTGTTAGCACATCCAGTCTGTCTACTTTATAAACAAAATGTCCGGCAGGGCATGTTGGCTCTACCCAAACTGGATGGTTTACACTGAGTTTGTATTGCATCCACATGCAGGGTAAAGAAAATGAATCACTGGGATCTGTAGTTTTACTTACCTATTTCATACAATCTCAAGCATAATTTTAAATGTAGCCAATAATCACTTAAAAAGAGTAGGACCACCTCTTTCCTAAAGTGACCACTCATGAAAGAGTTCATTCAATGTCAGTACGTTCTAGGTAGGAGACTAAACCCCCCTATAGGGAGTTGTGGAAATTCATCTCCTTAAGATATGGAAATACTTTTTTTTTTTTTTAAATACATTTTTACTGTTGCTGGTTCCCTGAGAGACTTAAGCAAGCAATGCCACTTCACTTTTCTGTTTCTGACAAAAAAACAAAACCAAGCAAAGCAAAACCCTAACAACAGGCGCATAGATGCATGTAATACACTCAATAGAGGTGTGTCAAATATAAGGCAATGGTATTGGAAATACAAGGGCTTCCCTGGTGGCTCATGGTTAAAGAATCCACCTGCTAATGCAGGAGACTGGGGTTTGATCCCTGGGTCATGAAGATCCCCTGACAAAAGGAAATGGAAACCCACTCCATATTCTGGCCTGGGGAATCCCATGGACAGAGAAGAAGAAGCCTGCTGGTACAGTCCGTGGGATCAACAAAGAATGCGACCATGACTTAGGGACTAATCACAACAATCAAAATACAAATGGAAACCCCTAACTAATCATATGTCCAAATTTCTGACCTCAGCAGAGGTCTACTGCCCAGGATCAGCTGTAGCCCAGGAAACCAGACAACCAAAGATGCTTTCATTTTTAAATTACTATACACTGCTACTGGTCGATTCAGGAGATAAAAGGTTTTCCAAAAGCATTGCACACCAAGGCAGGACTCAAGGAGCCTATTACAAGTATGTACTTATTCCTATGTTCACCATCAAGGTCTAACTCACACACTCTGAGAAAGAACACCTGTGATGATTTCTATATGGGAAATGCATTTCCCCTGGAAAATACTTCATTATTTTGTCTCATTTTGTGACGTGGGACAGGAGGTGTGTGGAGGAAGCTGGTTGCCAAGGAAAGAGCCTACTTCTGAACCTGGTGAACACCGATTTGAGCCCAGTTATCTGGTCATCGCCTGATGTCCATAGGATGTTTCGATATCAGAAGTTTAAATGGCGATCCACAGAGAGGAAAGAGAAATAAGTCACATACAGACCTGTCCATACTGTTCATGGGGTTCTCAAGTACATCAAGGCTATATATTGTCACCCTGCTTATGTAACTTATATGCAGAGTACATCATGTGAAATGCCTAGTTGCATGAACCACAAGCTGGAATCAAGAGTGCTGGGAGAAAATATCAATAACCTCGGATATGAAGATGGACACCACCCTGTGGTCAGAAATTGAAGAAGAACTAAAGAGCACCTTGATGAACTTGAAAGGAGGAGAGTGAAAAAATACACCCCCTTATGGCAGAAATGAAAAGACTAAAGAAACTAAAGAGCCTCTTGATGAAAGTTAAAAGAAGAGAGTGAAAAAAGTTGGCTTAAAACTCAACATCAGAAAAACTACGATCATGGATCCGGTCCCATCACTCATGGCAAATAGATGGAGACGGAGACAATGGAAACAGTGAGAGACTTTATTTTTTGGACTTGAAAATCACTGCAGATGTTGACTGTAGCCATGAAATTAAAAGACGCTTTTCTCCTCGGAAGAAAAGAAAGCTATGACTAACTTAGACCGCATATTAAAAAGCAGAGAGACATACTTTACCAAAAAAAGGGAGCGTCTAGTCAAAGCTTTGGTTTTTCCAGTAGTCATGTATGGATGTGAGAGGTGGGACTATAAAGAAAAGCTGAGTGCCGAAGAATTGATGCGTTTTGAGCTGTGGTGTTGGAAAAGACTCTTGAGAGGCCCTTGGACTGCAGGGAGATCCAGCCAGTCCATTCTAGAGCAAATCAGTCCGAATATTCATTGGAAGGGACTGATGCTGAAACTGAAACTGCAATACTTTGGGCCACCTGATGAGAAGAAGCAGCTCATTGGAAAAGACCCTGACGCTGGGAAAGATTGGAAGGCAGGAGGAGCAAGGGGACAACAGAGGATGAGATGGTTGGATGGAGTCACCGACGGGGATGGGACATGAGTTTTGAGTAGGATCCATGAGTTGATAATGGACAGGGAAGCCTGGGGTTGCTGCCGTCCATGGGTCCATCTGATACTGAAGTTGTGGGGCATCTGGGAAAATGTTCTGAGAAAAACACGGATCCCACTTGGCTAAAGAGGATTCTGCTCCTGTGACACTAAGGCACACCTGGTTGGTGGTCCTAAAGAGATAGATGTCTTCCTCTGTGTGTCTGTTCCCTCTCTCTACCCCTCGCTCTCACACATTCCTTCTCAGGATCAGGTTCTCAACAGCAGGACGCCAGTGCAGTGCCTCCCATCCTCCGCCCGTGCAAGAAGCCGGGAGTGGGCGGCGGTCGGCCTCCCATCCTTAGTGTGTGTGGAATAGAAGGTTAAAGACCACCAAGAAGGAAATGGCACCCCACTCCAGTACTCTTGCCTGGAAAATCCCATGGATGGAGGAGCCTGGTAGGCTGCAGTCCATTGGGTCGTGAAGAGTCGGGCACGACTGAGCGACTTCACTTTCACTTTTCACTTTCCTGGATTGGAGAAGGAAATGGCAACCCACTCCAGTGTTCTTGCCTGGAGAATCCTGGGGACGGGAGAGCCTGGTGGGCTGCCGTTTATGGGGTCTCACAGAGTCAGACACAACTGAAGCGACTTAGCAGCAGCAGCAGCAGACCACCGAGAGGAGTCCTCCAGCGTCCTACAGAGCCTACCCGCCCCTTCAGGGGTGAGGAGTTGGCGGGCCTGGTTTTGACGTCACAATGATGGGACATTTACCCTCCCTTCCTTATAGAAGAACCTTCCTGCGTATTCCCTGGGTTGTAGTGAGATTGAGGGGGAGCCTGGAATGACCTGAAGACAAGTAGGTTCCTCCACGGGGACCATGGCAGTAGGGCGGGGGGGGATTCGGAGAAGAGGAGTTAGTGCCGGGTCCTCTCGACCACATGCCCGGAGGTCCTCTCCCAGTAGCTTGGAGGCTAGGAGGGACCATCCTTGCCAGAGTCGCAGGAAGTTTCCTTCCGCACAGATGACAGCTGGTGATGGTCGGCTCTTGGGATCAGAAGGCGGGGGCTTCTCCCTGATTGCCTGGGTAATTTGTGTTGTTGCCCGTCCACGTGAGGAGCAGCTCCTGTTACTTGCATGTTTTTCTACCAATTGTTACTAGTAACACACTAGGAAAGAGTAAAAAAGCAACTATTAGAGACACTGGCTGTATTTCTACCGATTTGCAATTGGGAGAGCACACAGACCTGATGATCAGACTGCCAGCAAGGTGGTTTTGCACTGTACTTCATTCCACAGAGAGTAGTAGGAGAAGTGACAGTGGGGACCTTTGCAGGGGGGAAAACATTTAGGGGGAAATCCGTTGACAGAAGAGGAAAATGATTATTTTTGTGACTAGCTAGTTTCAGGAGAACTGACTTTGAATCACCGTTTCTAGTTATGAGACAGAAAAGAAGGAGTTGGATGGTCTGTGTCTGCCCTTTAATGACAAGGAGGAAGGTCTGTACTTGACCTTGTGGTAGGTAAACCCAGGAGTCACTGGATACTTTGGATGAGTCTTACCGAATTCAGACGGGGAAGGGTGGTTGCTTTGCATTAAGTCATTTTGGGGACATGAAAGTCTGCAGAGATTTCTTTACTGTGGCTTTTCTTAACAGTTCAGGTGAAGTTGAACTTTGTCAGCATGGTAAATATGAGCATCTTTCATGCCGGTCCCAGTAGATAAGTATAAAGGCAGAGAGGTTCCAAGACCCCTCACCTTTTAAAATTGGATTATGATTGCTTTAAATGTTGTGCTAATTTTTGCTGTAGGACAAGGGTGAATCAGCTATAAGTGTACACATATATCCCCTTCCTCTTGAACTTCTCTTCCACCCCCGAACCCCACCCCTCTAGGTCATTACAGAGCACCAAACTAAGCTTCCTGTGCTATACAGAAGCTTGCCACTAGCTATCTATTTTACACATGGTAATCTGTATATTTCAGTGCTATACTCTCCATTCAATCCATCCTCTCCTTGCCTGCTGTGTCCATAATTCTCTTGTCCATGACTGAGACTCTAATCTTGCCCTGCAAATAGGTTCATCAGTGCCATTTTTCTAAATTTCACATATGTGTGTTGATGTAGGATATTTGTTTTTCTCTTTCTGATGTATTTCACTCTGTATAACAGGCTCTAGCTTCATCCAATTCACTAGAAATGACTCAAATTCGTTCCCTTTTATAACTGATTGTATACATACATGTACCACAACATCTTTATCCATTCATTGACAGACATCTATGTTTCTTCCATGTCATGGATATTGTAGATACTGGTTCAAGGAACTTTTGGGTACATGTGTCTTTCTGAATTATAGTTTTCTCAGGGCATATGCCCAAGAGTGTGATTTCTGGGTCATATGAAAGTTTTATGGGCTTCTGTGGTAGCTCAGCTGGTAGAGAATCCAAGTGCAATGTGGGAGAACCCAGTTCAAAGCCTGAGTCGGGAAGACCCCCTGGAGAAGGGATAGGCTAGCCACTCCAGTATTTATGGGCTTCCCTAGTGGCTCAGACAATAATGGATCCGCCTGCACTGCGGGAGACCGGCTTCAGTCCCTGGGTTGGGAAGATCCCCTGGAGGAGGGCATGACAACCCACCTCGGTATTCTTGCCTGGGGAATCCCCATGGGCAGAGTAGACTGACGGGCTACAGTCCATGGGGTTGCAAAGAGACGGACACAGCTGAGCAACTAAGCACAGCACAGCACGTGGTAGTTTTATTCCCAGTTTTAAAGGAAATCTCCATACTGTTCTCCATAGTGGCTGTATCAGCTTTCATTCTCACAAACAGTATAGGAGGATTCCCTTTTCTCCACATCCCACTCCAACATTTATTGTGCGTAGCTTTCCGATGATGACCATTCTGACCGCTATGACAAGAAACCTAATTGGGGCTCTGATTTGCATTTTTCTTCACGATGAGTGAGGTTGAGATCTTTTCATATCTTCGTTGACAGTTTCCGTTTTTACTCTGGAAGTAATCGACACTTGAACATCAATGTATAGTTCTCAAAAGGTTTTTTTTTTTTTTTGGTAATCTAAATGAAGGCAGCAAAATGAGTCATTATCGCAGAATAGGATCATCATTCCTCTTCAATTCAGGAAACTAAGTCACTCAGACTGTAAGTAACTTGCCCACTGTCACAGAAGGAATAAGTGGTGGGACCTTGATTTAAATCTAGGTATTTGCTGGCTTCATCACCTCCCAGCTCGGCACCACAGGTGGATGGTTTCCAGATCCACACTTCAGGCTCAGCACTCTCTTCCTGACTACAGACTCCCCTAGACAACTGACAGGGCTGCAGGGAGACTGCACTCAACAAGTGCTAGGCAACTTCTGGGACAACCGGAGATGCCTTCAAGGGAAGAGAAGTGAAAGACACACTGGGTCCCACAGGCCTCTAACCCACCCCTTGGAGGAGGTGAGGAGCTACAGGAGGTTCTAAAGGGGGCTGTTTTCTCTGAGAGACAGGCTGATGGACTGCCGTTCTGCATGCATGTGCCAAGAACACTTGTTCCTTTGAGTTTATTTCTCTTTACGTTTGACAATACATACCACATGGTGAAAATTACACAAGCAGTATGTAAAACCAAGCGGATATATGGATAAGCAGATACATTCCCATTATACCGACGGAATGCCTGACAGTAGACAGCACTTGTTTGTAAAAGGAGAACATTCTCCTAGACTAAAGCAATGAAACAGGAAAATTAGTCTTTTCTTAATTCTTAGCCTCATTCCCCATCACAGATGAGGCATCATGGGGCACAGAGAAGTTAGGTCAGCTCCCCGCAAGTCGTTCTGATAGTAAGTGTTTGATTCCCCCAGGCAGGAATATTCAACATGTCCAAACTGCACCCATCACCCCCCAACCCCCGCTCCCCACACAGCTGCACCTCCTTTACTGTCCCCTGACTCAGTGCAAGGCAGCCTTGTCCCCAGCTGCTTAGGCCAGAGATGCTTAAAGCCATCCTTGCCTGCTACCACTGTCTCACCACACTCTCAATCATCAACCCTCACCTCTTGGCCTCCTAAGTCTAAGTAAGATCCTGTTCCTTCTCTCTATCAGCACAGTGAGTTCCTTAGGCCAGGTCACCCTCGTCTCCTCTCCTTGACAAGCACCAGCAATCCTGATGCTTTCCAACACATGGTCTGTCCTGCTGCCTGAGGAAGGGAAGCTTTCTTCAGTGCAATCTGGACATGACACCCCTGCTCAAAACTCTGCACAGGCTGCCTGCTGCTCTTAGGACACTGTCCAGCCTCCTGGACTAGGCACAGCAGCTCTTGTCTGCCCCCAAATGCCCGATCTTCACCAGACACCCTCCTTCTGCTCCATGCCCCACTTGATATTCCAACCACCCAGACCTCTTTCTGTTCATCAGATGCCCGGTGTGCTCACACTCCTATCCTAGCCACCCCCCTCCGCCCCCTCTCTCCCCCTCCCCACCCACCGATTTCACAATCTCACTCCTGCCTATGCCTCCATCTTACATGCCCTTCCTCCCTCTTCATCTGCCTGATTCCTTCTTAGGTTCAGCTGCCAGGCTGTGTAGATCAGTTTCCATTTTTCCTGGGGAGTACCTGGGAGAAAAGTCACAGTTAACAGTTTTGATATTTTTACCAAATGGAAGGTGGTGGAGATTTCACTATGAATCCCCACTGCACGATGAGCTGATGAGAAACGCAATCTGATGGCAGAGTTTGTCTGCGAAAGGCTTCCTTGCTAAGAATAGGATACAGACAGAAAATCTCTCCTCTTGCTGTATATGGGCCCGTTGTTGTCTTTGAATATGGCCTTTTGAATTTGGTCACAGTATTGGAAGCATAAAGGGATCCAGGGTGACCACCTGCTTCACAGTGAGGAGGGATAAGCCGAAGCATGGAAATTTCAAAATGTCACTTTATGGTGTCTGTGACCCAGTACATGGAACAAGACTTGAGCTGCGCTACCCATGCACTGTATGTTGATGAGATTTTCACTATTTTTCACTCTATAGTGTTGAGTTCCTGTTAGGACAAGATGAAGTATATTGACACATCCTCCCTATGCGGGGGTTTGATTTACTAGTCCCTGTGGTCATCAGGGAGGCAAGGATGAGCTGCCAGCTCAGTATGGGGACCCTCCTAGGGAATGTCACAGCACCTTCTTGCAACTCCTCAGGTGTCTCTACCTGGTGCCATCAACCCATGGCAGAAACTGCCAGTTCCTGTGATGGCCAGTCGAGGGAGCGACCCCACTGCTGCTTCTACTTGCTACAGATTCAACTGTGATGACTGACTTCCTTCACTACAATTCCTCTGAGCAGAACACACCTAAATATGAAATGAAGTGTGTGCCTGTAGTATGTAAAGCCAATTAAATGGTTGGACATGGCACCAGTTCCACCAGCCCACCCCAACCCCCACCCCAGCCAGAGGATGGAGTAGACTCTCAGGGGCTCTGGCATGCCTCCCTCCCCACTGATGTGTCCGTACCAGGGGGGTCAGTGTAAATGACGAACCTGGAGCCTACTTATGGAGCTTGTGGGAGCCAGGTATGTGGGGTTTTATTCCCCTCAGACCCAGAGGGGTATGGATGAACCCCAGCCTTCTCACAGACAAGTAAGCAAGCTGAAAGAGCTTAGGTGGCTGATGCAGTAAAAGCTGGATCTGGGAGTCACGCCCTAGTTTCTCTTGAGTGCAAAGCCAGTCTTCTCTGCAGTCACATCAAGACGGGTGGCTTGTATTTCAGTTACCGAGATGCAGATGTTGTTCCATGAGAGGAGAGCCATCAGTGTCTCAATCTCCTGTCCGCTTGTGAAACGCAGGTACCCAGTAGGGCAAAGCCACCCTGAAAGGTTCTAAGCCCCTTTGTGTGTGCGCCTTAGGAGGAGCTGCCTTGCAGCCAAGAAACTGGAGTCCGCTGGTAGGAAAGGGTTGCTCCAGAGGCAACACCAAGCAGGACTTTAACTTCCCCTGTGGGGAGGCACTCTGCCATATCAGAGAGGCTTTGCAACCAGCCCCCACCCCAGTTATGTCTCCAGCAGTCTCAGTCTATTTATCAGGTATAAGGAATCGGGAGGCACGCCAAAGCACAGGAAGGGTTTTTAGTGGCTGCAAGACAACGCTGGACACGACCCAGCTGCCATGGTGCTCTGGAGACAACTGGGAATGAAAGTCTGTCTGGCATCACCTGTGTCCAGGTCTGTGCCTTCTGCTCGTGTGTGTGTAAACTGTGGAAGGTCAAAGTGCCACCTCAAGAAATCTCCCCGTCCCTCCGAGAATGTGTCCTGACTACAGACCCACACCACATCCCACCCCTGGACATATGGCAGGGGTCAGATGCTCTCTTCTGTGTTCCCCGAGTTCTATAATTTAAATCCTGCCATCGCTTTTCTCACACAGCACGTGGCAGTCATCTGCTTACAGGGGACAGTTCCGATCATCCCTAACCAATCCAGCCACAGTCGGAGGAGACATAGCATCTGGTCCCTGCTTAGAACTACTTCCTCAATGAATGAAGGACCGGGACTCAAGGTAAATTCTCAGTCAATAAAGTGTAGCTCTTTGTGGACTAGTTACTTTTGTGTTAATAACAACACAGGAGAATGGAGTAAGCAGGACATCTGTGGAATCAGATTCTCATCCCTTTGGGGGTGGGGATTGGAGTACATGTTTCCTATGACCCCTAATTCTGGAAACTCCTGATCAAAGAGGCTGCAAGGTTCATTACACACGTGTGGGTCATTCTGTTGCCCCATCAGCCACAGTTGTAGCCTCACAGTGGAACTGGGGTCAAGATCCTAAGAGCACAATTCAGGTCACTTAACGTTTCCCAAGGACCAAGTGGCAATGTAGGTCCCGCAACTATGTGTCCAGACG
Source organism: Bos indicus x Bos taurus (assembly GCF_003369695.1). NCBI lineage: Eukaryota > Metazoa > Chordata > Mammalia > Artiodactyla > Bovidae > Bos > Bos indicus x Bos taurus. The sequence continues at coordinate 53,359,118 of NC_040105.1, forward strand.
ATGGACAGTTGAATGACATCAGGCTGCTAGTGGAGTCTCTGACACTGTGCTTGGAGCACAGGCGTCTATGGAGTCGGGGACACCAGTACAGGTAGGAAAGGCGTGTTGAGTCCAGGGGAGGCCGTCAGCCTCACTCGGAGCTGCCCCTCGTGCATCCTCCTCACTCCTTGCTTGCCCCACCTCAGCTGTCTCTGCTCTTTCCCCCTGTCCTGCCTATGCCTCCCTCACAGGCCTGGCACAGGCATGTCCATCAGCACCTATGACCCCTGCTTGTCCCCGTTGGTTCGCCGACAGAGCAGACTCTTACCCAGTGCCTCGGTATCTAGTCCCCGCCTTCTGTTCAACTCTCACTCCCTGCTCCCAGCTGCCCTGGCCTCCTGGCAGTATCTGCCCCCTGCATTTATCCCCACTGTTCCCTCTTCTGCCATATCCTGACCCCAGATGTCTGCTGTGCTGACTTCTTTCCCCCTTCAAGTCTTTGTTCAATATCAGCTCCTCAATAAAGCCCACCCTGGTTGCTCTGTTCAATACTGAGACTTGCAGCTTTCCCCCTTGCTGCCCACAGTACCAGTCCCTTACAGGACTTACATGTATCTGATCACAGCACCACCCCCTTCTAACACACTGTAGAATGTCCTGGGTTGTTATGAGGAGGGTTTACTGGGTGCCTCCTACCCCTACACCTTCCCCTTTGGGGACAGTAAGTCCAGCACAGGGATTTCTGTGGGCTGGCCACTTGTATCCACCACAGAGAGCCAGGAAAAGCCTCGATGAATATGTGCTGCCTGAAGCAATGTGCCTGCCTCCCTGATAGACTGTGAGACCCCTGGGGGTCCTGTTCTTCTCATCCTTGGGGCAGGCCCTCCCTCCACGAAGGGAGAGGGCCTCAAGTTGTGGCTGCCTCAGTTTCAGCCACACCTCTAGCCCAGCCACCGATGGGTCAGATACTTCCCATTCTTTGACAAATACACTTTGTGATGTCACAACCAAGGGTATGGACACCTAGGGTATTCACGTTCCCTGAAATCCCTACGTGGATCAATCCTAGTTGTGTACTTGAGGCTCTTCTAAGGAACTGGACACAAGGTGTCCAGCCTCCTGCCAAGACCTCCCACCCTACAAATGGTACCCAGATGCCAGTAAAGGCACATTCACTCCCCTGCCCCACTGAGGCCACTGTGAACTGGTGAAACACCTTTGCAGGGGTCTGTGGCAGCACCCATCAGAATTTACATTCCATCCTGCCCTTATCCTCAGCAGCATTTGCCTTCATGAAAGAGGGAAAAGTGTCAGTCCTATTCTGTGATGCCTCCTTGGCGTTTAGAACAGCGTCAGGCACATTCACATAGTAGGTACTCCACAGATGTGTGTTTAGCCAAGGAAGTCTTTGATCCAGCGGTCTCCCTGCTGTGAATGTGCCTTAAGGAAATATTCCCACATGCTCAGAGATGTGTGTACAATGACAGCAAATTTCTAGGGGAAACTCTAGTGCCCATTGATATTCAGCAACAATTTACTTAAATTTTCATTAATTTCATTCAACTGGTTTTGTCATTTTCAGTGTACAAATCTTACACCTCCTTGGTTAAACTAATTCCTAAGTTCTTTTTATATTGTAACTGGAATTTTCTTACTTATTAGGAGTATTCACCACTAGTATGGAAATACAGTTGAGTTTTGTATATTGAAGCTGGTGATGATTTCACGGGTGAGTACACAGCTTTTTACATGTCACACATACCACAATAAAGTGGTTTAAGAAAAAAAATGAAAGCAAAGGTATTCCCAAATTAAAAAAAAAAAATTTAGGGAATGTGTTGGTAGAACTGGCTTACAAGAAAAACTAAAGGAAGTTCTTCATGCTATAATAAGTGAATTCAGATGTTAATCTGAATCCATGTAAAAAAGCAAAGAGCACAGTAAAGGTAATTATATGAAGAACAATTCTTTATGGACACATATTTCCCTCCTTTCTTCCTGTATTGAAAAAGCAACTGTCTAAAACAATATCACATAATTTATTGTTGTGAAAGCAGTAGTTGCTCAGTCATGTCTGACTCTTGGCAACCCCATGACTGTAGCCTGCCAGGCTCCTCTGTCCATGGGATTCTCCAGGCAAGAATACCGGAGAGGTTAGCCATTCCCTTCTCCAGGGATCTTCCTGACCAAGGGATTGAACCCACGTCTCCTATATTGCAGGCACATTCTTTACTGTCTGAGCCACCAGAGAAGCCCAATTATCGTTGGGCCAAGAACATATGGAATGTAATATATTTGCAGTAGCAGCACAAAGGAGGTGGTTTGTATCAAAGTTGTATTAGGTAAGGAAACAAACCTGGATGGTGTCAAATCCATACAAACACATGCAAAGTATCAGAAATCATGACAAAGAGGGTGAATATAACAGAAGTTATAGATACCTGATATCCTGCCGTATATCAGCTTTTCATCACATAACGTTATATATAATGTAATAATAATAAGAATGTATTAATGGGCTTACCCTTTATAGATTTATGATATATGTGACAATATGAGGAAAAGAGGGAAACCTGAATAGAGCAATATAGGAGTAATGTTTCTGTATCTCATTAGCATTTGTGTAAATTTCAAGCTGATTGTGATAAAGTAAGATGTTTATAGTGGCATACAGCTAAGGAAACAACTTAAAAATAGTGGAAAATCAGTAAAGGGTTTAAAATGCTACATTAGAAAATATCCATTGGATGGAAAAGAAAGCAGTAAAATGAGGACCATAGAACAAAATGACATGAGACAGAAATATACATTGGCAGATGTAAGTCTGTATCAACATTAAATGTAAATAGATAAAACAATCCAACCAAAAGGCAGACACTGCGAGAACAGTTAAAAAAACATCCATGTGTATGTGGTCTACAGAGAACACAGTTTAGATTCTAAGATACACAAATTACCATGTATGTGTGTGTGTGTTCAGTCGCTCAGTCGTGTTTACCTCTCTGGGGCCCCATGGACTGTAACCTGCCAGGAGCCCTCTTCATGGAATTTTCTAGGCAAGAATACTGGAGCGGGTTGCTATTTCCTACTCCAGGGGATCTTCCAGAGCAAGGGATTGAACCTGAGTCTCCGAATTGGCAGATGGGTTCTTTACCACTAGCACCACCTGGGAAGCCTTATATGACCCAGCAATTCTACTCTTGGCAGTTTTCCCAAGAGAAATGAAAACATGCTCACACAGTGGGCTGCACTCAAATATTCCACACGTGTATTCCTAAGAGCCAAATGTAGAAACAACCCAGTTATTCAACAACTGGTATACAGATGAAAGAAAAACAAAAGAGTATACCTGTACAAAGGAATCCTACACGATAATAAAAAATAAAAGTAACTAATGCATGTAACAGCAAGGATGTGTCTCAACTGTGCAAATGAGAGAAACCAGACACAGAAGGCTACATATTGTATGATTTCATGTCATTGGATTTCTGGAAACGGCACAACTGTTGGCACAGAAATGTATCTGTGGTTGCCAGGGTACAGGAGTGGAGGAAGGAGTCGGACGGCAAATACCCCAAGGGAGCATTTTTGAACATTGAGACGTTTTCTACGTTTTGATTGTGGTAACATTTACACCACGGTATACATTTGTCAAACATCTACAAATGGTAATACGTTTAAGTGTTGGCTTTTATTGTATATAAATTATACCACAACACTTTTTTTAAAGGAAAAGGAAATTTTAAGTATTTAAATACTGGTTATTGTATCCATATAGACCATGAGCTCAAAAACATAAAAATCTAATGTGGAATTCTTCCCAGACCTGGACAACTTCCAGAATTCACCATGACAGTTTTGTACTTTATGACAGGAAACTTGGTCTTAACCATGTTTACGATTCCCTCTCCCTTACCTCAAGTCCAAATTCTTGCTGAGTTCTGTCCATATTACTTCGTAAATGTCTAATGCATCTGCTTTCTCTAAAACATCTACCTCTGTGTCATTGACTACGCTAAGACCTCTGACTGAGTGGATCACAACAAATAGAGAAAATTCTTAAACAGAGGGCAGTGCCAGACTACTCGACCTGTCTCCTCAGAAACCTGTATGGGGGCCAAGAAACACCCGTTAGAACCAGAGTTGAAACAAATGACTGCTTCATAGTTGGGGAAGGAGAACGGAAAGGCTGTATATTGTCATGCTGCTTATTTAACTTATACGCAGAGTACATCATGCAAAACGCTGGACTCGATGACTCAAAAGCTGGAATGAAGATTGCTGGGAGAAATCTTGACAAGCTTAGATACACAGATGATACCAGTCTAATGGCAGAAAGTGAAGAGTGACTAAAGAACCATTGGATACGGGTGAAAGAGGAGAGTGAAAAAACTGGCTTAAAACTCAACTATTAAAACACTAAGATCATGGCATCTGGTCCTATCACTTCATGGCAAATAGAAGGGGGATAAGTGGAAGCAGTCCATCCTAAAGGAGATCAGTCCTGGGTGTTCATTGGAAGGGCTGATGTTGAAGCTGAAACTCCAATACTTTGGCCACCTGATGTGAAGAACTGACTCATTTGAAAAGACCTTAATGCTGGCAAAAATTGAGGGCAGGACAAGGGGATGACTGAGGATGAGATTGTTGGATGGCATCACCGACTCAATGGACATGAGTTTGGGTGAACTCCGGGAGTTGGTGATGGACAGGAGGCCTGGAGTGCTTCGGTTCAAGGGGTTACAAAGGGTCGGACATGGCTGAGCGTCTGAACTGAACTGAAGTGGAAGCAGTGACACATTTCATTTTCTTGGCTCGAAAGTCACTGCAAATGGTGATTGCAGCCATGAAATTAAAAGACGCTTGCTCCTTGGAAGAAAAGCTATGACAAACCTAGCTTACATGAATTCTCAGGCACTTCAGTAGTGTCTGGCTCTTTACGACCCCATGGACAGAGGCCCACCAGGCTTCTCTGTCCAGGGGATTCTCCACATGAGCATACTTGAGTGGGTTGCCATGCCCTTCACCAGGGGATCTTCCTAACCCAGGGATTGAACCCGTATCTCCTAAGTGTGCTGCATAACAGACAGATTCTTTACTGCTGAGCCCCCAGGGAAGACGATGACAAACCTAGACACCATATTAAAAAGCAGAGCCTTCACTTTGCTGACAAAGGTCTGTAGAGTCAAAACTATGGTTTTTCCAGTAGTGATGTACAGATGTGTGAGTTGGGTCATTAAGAAGGCTGAGTGCCAAAGAATTGATGCTTTTGAATTGTGGTGCTAGAGATGAGCCTTGAGAATCCCTTGGACAGCAAGGAGAACAAACCCGCCAATCCTAAAGGAAATGAACTCTGAATATTCACTGGAAGGACTGATGCCGAAGCTGAAATACTTTGGTCACCAGATGCGAATAGCTGACTCATTGAAAAGGACCCTGATGCAAAAAGATTGTAGGCAGGAGGAGAAGGGGGCGACAGAAGGTGAGATGATAAGATAGCATCACCAACCGAATGGACATTAATTTGATCAAACTCAGGGAGATAGTGTAGGACAGAGGAGCCTGGCATGCTGCATGCCATGGGTAGTAAATAGTTGGACACGACTGAGCGACTGAACAACCACCACCACCTCCACCTTACCTGTGAGCTTCCCTAAGCTTCCAGAGCCCCACTCTCAGCAGGGCGAAGAAGCTTTCTGTGTCTGTCAGTGGTAAAGGCTGAGACTTAAGTCTTCACACACTCAGTGCCCCCTGCTTAGGTGATGATGGGTTCTTAGAATGCTCATCACTCCCTCCCAGAGCTCAGACCAGGAAGCCTTCTCACGACAGTAATATGGAGCACCTACCGTGGTACAGAAATGGGAGTTGGAGCTGTTTACCCCCTCTCCATGTGCTTTCTCCTTTACATTCATTTGCACATTTCTTCTTGAGTCACCGAATCCAACTCCGCTGATCCCCACCTGGTAACTCTAACAAGCTGCACCTGCATCTCTATCAGGGCGGGTGCACGTACCCCCTGCACTATGTATTTTCCTTCTCTCCCTTCAGAATCTCTAGACTCCCAGACACCACCCTCAAAAGGGGCAGTGATGCAGGGGAGGTTGTGACTCTCATCCACAGCCTGGGTCAAAGCACAGCTGTGTTATATATAACCTCTTTCCCTCTTAGAATGAACCTTATCTTCTAGCTTTCCTCCTGCTTCTTGGCCACCCTGCTCACCGTTTTGCTTTGCTTTTCCCTTAGGTCCATTCCCTGTGTTTCTCCTTTGCACTTCTTTTCTGTTTATGTGTCTGTCTGGCCCACCAGTGTGATATTCCCATCATCCACCTCACATCACTGGTCTTGTTATTTCAAGCATTGCGGACACGTCCTGAGACATGCTAGTAATCAATGTGTGTGTACTCAATGAAGGGATATTTTTAATGAGTGACAGGAAAAGGATCTCCTCCATGTAGGAGTCAGTATATAGGTGTCATATTTGTAGCATCATACATAAAGCCTTGTGTCTTGTTCCAAAAAACACTGTAGGAGTGTGACTCTGTCTTGGTGCCCTGGTGCCCCTGCATATCCCCACTTAGGCTACGTAGGCAAGGCTAAACTGCAGGCTGGCTTGAAACTTGTCAGAGAACCTCCTGATTGCTCTTGCAGCAAGGGGAGATAAGCAGCCTGATGAAGAGCTGCTATGAGGCCATTTCTCACCTGCCTCCTCATCCAGCTGGAGGTGACACAAAGTTGTTACTCATCCACCTCTGGTTTCAGTTGAACATAGGATGGTCTCCCTAGCCCCAGCTGAGAGTACAGCTGTGGACTACAGAGCTTCTCAGTGCCATAGGGCACAACTGCGGGCTCCTTCGTGGCAGAGACCCACCACCTGTAGTGCCTTTACTGAGCCCTTCCAATTCAGTGTCAAACCCCGGGACTATGGACAAGGCAAGTGACACCAGGGTCATATTGCTTCTGCACTGTCTGTAAGGTAGAATCTGAATCCATTCGGGTTCATTGTCTCCTTACTGGCCAAGCCCGTAGAAGGTGACAAGCCTAACTAACAACTGCAGTGGTGCCCTGAGGCCCTGTAGCTCCTGTGCTGTGACTTAGGGACTGGCTGCCTGACTACGTGACAGACTCTGGTGTTGAGTTGTGTGATGTTGTGTGACCAGAAAACTGGCTTATTTTCTCATCACACACAGCAAGGAGCACAGTTTTCACTACATATTATGACTTAGGGTAGCCTTGTCAGTCCTCATTAACAAACCAACCTTACGATGGATGCCATGTCTGATACCAGCTATTGAATCTGCTATTGAATCAATATATTTATTTAGACAAAATATGTTTCTGAAGTCCAGTTCATTTTAAAAGCTAACCTTATAGTCTACTTGAAATTCAAAATCTGTATCACTTGTGAGAGAATTGTAATTGTAAATGTTTAAATGAAAAAATGGAGTAGAATAAAGCAAATCCATTTGCAACGTAATGCCTACTTCACGTTATCTTGTTTATTCTCCATAACAAATATTTACTGTAAACTTGTAATTTCCACTTTAGAAATGGGGAAACAGATCCAAAGGATGTAAGTACCTTTCTCACCTTCACTCAGTATGTGTCAGAGCCAGTACTGATACTCTGAGTTATGTCACGTGCTGTGCATAGTCGCTCAGTCGTGTCTGACTCTTTGCGACCCCATGGACTGTAGTCCATCAGGCACTTCTATCCATGGGGATTCTTCAGGCAAGAATACTGGAGTGGGTTGCCGTGGCCTCCTCCAGGAGATCTTCCCAACACAGGGATCAAACCCAGGTCTCCAGCAGTGCAGGCGGATTCTTTACCGTCTGAGCCACCAGGGAAGCCCAGTTATGTCATGTCATAGCCAATAAGGAGACAGAGCAGATAAGACTGAAGTCATTTTGTCTCAGGAAGTTCCCCTCATTCCTTTCCCTTTTCTTCTAGCTAGGATCTAATCTTGCCAGACAGCTCCATGACCTAGGGGCTTTTTCACATACTTTTTGGTAAGTTGGGATTTAAGTTTCATGGTAGATTTGAATCTCCCATTTTCAAACCTGTAGGACCTGGATTTTCATACCTCTGTAAGGGCACAACAGCTGCTATTTATAATCCCCTGTTATTCGCTAAGCAGAGTGAAGTCTGAATAGGTCCTTTGTTGCAGAAATATATTTTTTTGGTGCATGAGGATGCATATGGGGGCTCAGAGATGTAAGCGTTTTGTTATTATGTTAATAATAAGGATATAAGGGAGGAATCAGACAGCTGGAGGACTTCTCTGTAGCTCAAATGGTGAAGAATCTGCAGGAGACCAGGGTTCGATCCCTGGGCTGGGAAGATCCTCTGGAGAAGGGAATGGCAATCCACTCCAGTATTCTTGCCTGGAGAATTCCATGGACAGAGAATCTAGCGGGCTACAGTTCGTGGGGTCGCAAGGGTCGGACACGACTAAGTGATTCACACATACACACACACACACAGACACTCACTCACAGACAACTGGAGGGCTTCTGACATCTGGTGACTATCAAGCCAATGGAGGACGTCATGGAGAAGAAAAGATGTTTGTGGCTGTTCTCTCCCTGCACCCCAAAACCCTTGGAAGGCAAGTCAGAAATGTGTGAAAGATATGCTGTGCCATTTGCCATGCAATTTGACAGCAGTTCTTTTCCTGTCTCCCTACAACCTTTAACAATGGCTTTGGCATTCCATTTCTCTATAGGACAATACAAATATATTAAGTTTTTAAAAATGTTTCTCTGTCAATGATTTCATCAGTGACACCATATGAGATTTGGGTGGCACATTTTGTAAACCCATTTATTCAAGAGAAGACCAAAGGCTTTTATGAATTTTTTATGTGTGGGTATATATATGTATGTATATGCATGAACATGTAGATTACACCTAAAGAATATGTTATGACCCAATTTTTTTAACCCAGAAGTGCAAGGGTGGTTTACATGTATAAGGTTACCAATGCAATTCACCACATTAATAGAAAAATGGAGGGAAAACAATTCTATGATCATCACAATTGATGCAGTATAAGTGTTTGATGAAAATTAATCGATATTCAAGACAGCAAACTAGGAATAGAATGGAACTTACTCTGATAAAGTATATCTACAAAAAGCAATGTAAACAGGTTGAAATGGAGAAGATTTTTCATTTCCTATTGGGAAAAATGCCATTTATCCCCTGCTTTAGTCAAGACTATTCTGGCTAGGTTTGTTCAATGCTGCAAAATGAGGACAGGTTTAAGGTTTAAGCCAGTAGAAACTGTTGATATTCAAATATAATAGTATATTTTGAAAAGCAAAAATAATCTACATCTAAATTTGTGGAATTAATATGCATATTTAGAGGAATTGTTGGACAGAAAATCTATATATGACATTCTATCTCTACATACATCCTCAACTAGACAATAAAAATCACAAACCATGAATTTTCAATAATATTAAATACCTGGGGATAAATTTAACAAAAAATGTGCAAGTAGAAAATGAAACTTTATTGACCAAACTTTAATAGTCAAATACACAACATAAGAACAGCATAGATGGTTTCAGTTTATCTTCTTTCAAGCAAATGGTTGCCCTTCACCTATAATATAAACATTAAAAAAGTCACTTAGCAGAACTTTATTTTGATGACAGGAGAGGTATACAAAGTTCACTGCAGTTGTAGTTTTATAAAATGGACTAAAACAGGAACACTAAGGGCGACCTTTGGCTTACCTTCAGTTAATCCTCTATAGAGACTTTATAGACTTTTCAGGCACATTACTAGTATTTTTAAAAACACACTACTCTTCCTAGTTATACAAGAAAAGAAGGACACTGAGTTCAGAACAAATGAAATCAACGGAACCTATCAGAAGGTAGTTTTCAGTAGAAGGCAAAACTGTGTACACATTCAGTAAAATACCTAACAACAAAAAGCACCCTAAGGAGAACAAAATACACAAAAACTGAAACAAAAAATCCCAAAAAAGTATCATTTAAATGCGTTGGTTTGAAATAATATTCCGAATATAGGATAGCTAAACAGTTGTTTTCTCTGTTACTGCTTAAGTAAATAAAAAGGCCAGTATTACATTTGTTTCTTCTCTACTGTCGAAAACTAGACATTTTCATTTGTTCTACGTTATCCCTGATATGGTTGTTTTAAGTCGGTTAACCATTTGTCCCCTTTTTTACCTGTGGCCCTCATGTAATTCTAAATGTTTCCTTTCACCCTGGAAAGCATTCCAGTTGGTATAATACATTATATGGTGACACTAATTTTAAGTCATTACTATCACTAGTGACATGTGGACATCACAATGCGAAGCAGAAATAGGATTGTTTCTCACAGCCACACCAAAAAAAAGGAAAGAAAGAAAAAAGGAGAGAAGAAAAGGGAGAGCAAGAGGGAGTATGAGTGAGAGAGAAAAGCAAGTAGGAAGAGAGAAAAAATCTGGAAAAGCAGATTTTTTTGTTTCTAAATGATAATGGCTTTTGAGAGAAAACGGACCAATTTCAAAAGTTCATCCATGGTATTTGTGATGTTTAGTTATTTAGTTACTGTGGGGTATGTTAAATAATATTTGTTTTTCTACCCTACTAGCCATTTCATCAATATTCTGAAAATATTTGAGTTCCAGATTATACTGTTTTAATTCTGTAATATACTAACTGTTAGTGTCTTGTTCATATTTCTAATTATGAGTACTTGGGCTTTGTCCATTTGCTTCACAATGATGTAACCTAGAGGAATGGACTGGCAGTTTGGGGTTGGCAGATACAAACCATTACATTCAGAATGGATAAACAACAAGGTCCTACTATATAGCACAGGGAACTAATGTCCAGTCTCCTGTGATAAACCACAACGGAAAAGAATATTGAAAAATGTGTGTGTATGTATATATATATATATATTAAAAATTATGTAAACTAGCACATTGTCTTTATTAGTTGAGTTTATTTTCCTCTTCCTAACACTTCATACCTGTTTTTTAATACGTATCTTTTTCTTTTTCCCTTAGGTTTATTCGGTTGCTCTTTTTCTTACCTTTTATGTTGGATGTAGGATTTTATATTTATGTACCTTGTAATTTATGTATTTTTCTTTTTAAATACCACACATATTTAGGGCTAAGATTTTTCTATGAGAACATTTTAATCATGTTATGTAGTTACTTGAAAGTCGTCTGGAAGTTGTATTTTCATCTAATTGTTAAAATGGAATGGAAAAAAAATGTAAAGTTAAAATATTTAGAAGGCTAATACACAGTAAATTCTTCCCTAACTATGAAGTTCCTCCTTTAAAATCAGAACCATGCACTTCATTGTCAGCAAGTTCGCGGGAAGAACTAGAGTTACAATTTTTGGCCTTCAAAACTTTTTAAACTCATGTATCAAAGAGGAAAAATAACATACTTGATATGGTTAGAGAAGATTATATCATGAGGCTCAGATTTTTATTAGTTCTTTAAGAGTGAGAGTGGGGTATATGGCAAAACCTTCATAGTATTGTAAAGTAATCATCCTCCAATTAAAATAAGCAACCTCCCCCCCCCAAAAAAAGACCAAACGTGGGGGCAGGTAGTGTGCTTAGCATATGTATCTTACTCACACCTGCCTTGAATATCACTGACTAAATGCACTCTCTCAACTTGATCAGCCACAGAAACAGGAAACTAGACTATCTTTGGCCGTTTTATTATTCAGTTGTTTCATGCTTCCCTGGGGAAAGGATTTAAAATGCAACTATTTTTTAAAGAGCTAGAGAATTCAGAATTTGAGAGAACTTAACATACATCAAGCAGAATGTTGGCTCATTTTCTTTTATAAAAAATTAATTAATTGATTTTAATTGGAGACTAATTACAATATTCTGGTGGGTTTTGCCATACATTGACATGAATCAGCCACAGGTGTACATGTGTCCCCCGTCAGAAAATGAAATCTCAATTCCCCTGTTATAATTTGACTCAAGATGACATTTTATGATAAATACATCATACAAAACAGAGTATTCTTGTATGCATTCCATCAAAGAGAATCAGAGAATGCAGAAATTAGCATTGAAAGATCAGCATCTTCGTGTATCTGTTCTGAATTCACAACTTACATGAGTAAAGTTGAGTTTAGAAGTTAAGGGATTTCACAGAATCACACACATTATGCTAAAGCTGGTACTAGAACCTACTTGGATGCCTAAGCATATTTCATGTAAACTGATATTTATTACAAATGCATTCCATATTTGCTACAAGCAGAAATTATAAAAAAACCTGAAAATTATTAGCTATTGCTTAAAGTACTTATACTCAAGAGAAGAAAACAGTTCCCTATTTTCAATTCGATATGGCTTTGATCCTGTCTGTTTCTTTATTTGAAAGTCTGTAAGTCTTTCAAATAAAGAAACAGACAGGATTCAGGCATCTGGGGTCTGAACTATCTTTCAAAGAATATGTGAACTCTATTATTAAAATAATAGTAATGATCCCTGTATATTAGTAAAGATATAATATTCTGAAAAACAGAAACCACATAAATTACTTTCTGAATGGATGACATACCTGCTTCTGGCATTTCAACAGGCTCTGTATTTGATGCAAACTCCTCCCTGACATCAGGACCATCTCCACCTTCACCCCCAGTCTTTGCCAGAGCCAATTGCTGGAGAGCAGCTTCCAGGCCAGAATCTTTAAAAAAATGCATCAATTCAGCTGTAAAGCATACAATATAAACAAGGGAATGATGATATTCATTCCCTCGGTGTTATGAATTAAAAGCCTTAGGTTAGTATGCTAAAAATATGATGTATAAGAACCTCAGGAGCATTCTTCTGGGAATGTTTTGCTGGAGAAAAAGGAAAGCAGAATTTTCCGAATGTTATTACCATTTTCCTTTTCCAGGGTTGTCCTCAGACAACTTAGTTGCCCCCTTCTCTTCGTCTTGAAAACAAGGGAAAATTTGAGCGACCACACTGACCCGCAAACTATACTCTCCTCAGTTTTTTAGGAACTGTCTGAAGTCCTTTTCTAATGTTTCCTTTCCTCTTCTTACTGGTTATGTCTTAAGGCATGACACACAGATACACTTTCAAAGGGATCCTTCTCCTCTTCTTCATCACGATTCACTGGATCCTCTCCATGTACTTCTTCCTTTCTAGGTGTGAGATCCTGAATCTCAGCTGGCGGTTCCTCTTGTTGAGGCTGCTCAACACTGGGCTGCTGGTCCTAGTAGAGAGTGCATGCAAATAAAAACTTTTGTTGTTAATACATGTAATAGCATAAATATACATAATACATAGATATATCTGATCATAAGTAAAACTAACAACATTTTCCCAACATAATTCTATGTACTTACTTTTAATAAAGTTACTCTTCCCACAGAGAAGAGTTAGCTCCCATAAGAGTTACCCAGGATGACTTTGGAAGTTATTTAAATCTATGTTGGGATGGAAGTATGCAGCCTGTTGTTAACGAGCAGGAGGAGGGAGTCACTGGGCACATTTCCAGGGAATTTAACAGTATAATCATCCAGGCAACGCCGGACTATAATATATCTGGATCAATGTTCCTTCCTATGACAAATTCTCACCCTTTACAAGCATGGAAGACCTTTATCACCACATCTGTACTACTTAACATCATTTTCTCAAAAATTAACTTGTGCTAATAGAAAACACCAAATGGTAAGGTTACTGACAACCACAGGTTCATCCACCTGGGAGCAATCTTGCTTTGTAGGTCCCAATGTTGATGCCACTTGCCCACTCATATTTCTCCCTGAAAGCAGAATATTGTGATTTAGAAAATGTATTTAAGAGTACAGCTATATTTGATCACTTTTATGACCTTATGTTGACTTGTTTTTTTTTTTTTTAATGTGAACATACTTTCAAAAGAAAACTCTGGTTAAGTATGAGTGTACATGCATTTCAATTACACCAAATACAGTCGCTTGCAAAGCCATTTGTGTCTTTGCGAAGCTGGCAGAGAAATCACCTTAAGGTACACAACAAGGCTGAATTTTTGTGAGGACGTTTGATTTCACAACAGACTTCTCCATCATGAAGATCTTTAGTGAAATACTGCTAGGAATTCAAAAGCTCAGGACTATTGCTCATGTCACACTCCTATTCACCAGACCTATTTTCCCCAACTCCCTTGGAATTCAGTTGGAACACGAAGAAAGGCTCAGTCTTTACAGCCTGACTATGGCGATTTTCTCAGTATCTGGGGCTGAGGTGAGGCTGCATACAGAGCAACCGGTCCACTCTCTCTTGGCACCTTACCACAAAACCCGCGATACAGTCATAACCCCACTGCGGTCCGGTTTCTAGGCCTTTCCTTAATCGCCCACCCCGCCCCCTGCCCAGGTCCCACTGCCGGCCCCAGATTCTGTGCTCTGTCGTCAGTTTCAGGGCCCCAATGAACCAAATATCTCAAATAGCACCCCCAAGTCTCCCCCCACCATCATCCTACCCGCTGCCCTCCTCTGCCCACTGCCCTTCCTCTCCTGCCCCCAAGGCAAGAAGTATGGCCTCGCAATACTTGTGAGGAGAAAGATGACTACCTTGAGGGCCTTCCTCCTCAACGGCCCTAGATCGCACTGCCCAACCCGCGCGAAACTCACTGGCTCCCCCTCACATGCACACGCACTTAAATGCCAGACAGGACAGACCTGTGAACCCACCTGGTGAGTCTCAAATAGTGAGAAAGAACCGGGACTGAATAAACAGACCCGTCTCAGGCCCAACGCTCCTCACAGAATGCTCATGAAGGCGTATGCGCACCAAGGCGCATGCGCAGCAACGGATGCGCACGCACACACTGCGCATGCTCACTGAGTTGGGCCTGTGCAGTGCAGGTTGCAGTTTTCCTGCTATTGAGGTAGAGTCCTGGAACCGCAGGGTCTCTGGAGGATGAGAAAGGGGCTTGAAGGCTATATTTTTTTCCTCCCAGTGCAGTCTTTCTTATGCATCCACAACCTGTGGTGATAGGTAGTCCCAGGTTACCCTTAGTGGAGAATGTGTCTCAGAAAGACAGTCATGACAGAAATAGATATTACTTTTTTAATACCTATTTTTATACGTTCTCTGATGAACCATTTCCTTCTCTGCGTCTGGGTTTTCCTTCTTCCGTCATACTCCCAATGGCTTTACTCACTTCCATGGAATAAGTATATAAATCGATGCCTCTGTTTCCACTTTTTGCTTGGTGCACTGCACATTTAAATCTCTGAACTGGTAACTAGTTTCTCTGAATATACTTCTGGTTCCTATACAGTATTGTTCCTTTAGCATCGGACTTCACTTTCACCACCAGATACATCCACAGCTGGGTGTTGTTTCCACTTTGGCTTAGCCTTTTCATTCCTTCTGTAGCTATTTCTGCACTCTTCTCCAGTAGCACATTCTTCTTATTCTATTATAGCAGGAATTTTCGTACTTACTAGGAGTTTTAATTTTACCCAAGAGAAAGGAAAACATGTTCACATGAGGACCTTTACTCAAATATTCTACTCATGTACTCCTAATAGCCAAAACTAGAAACAGCCCAACTCTTCAAAAACTGGTATATAGAAGAAAGAAAAACAAAAGAGCTTACTTGTACAAAAGAACACTGCACAGTCATTTTAAAAAGAACTACTAATGCATGTAACAGCAAGGATGCATCTCAGCTTTGCCAATGAGAGATGTGAGACGCAGAAAGCTATGTATTATATGATTTCATGTCAATGGATTTCTGGAAAAGCACAACTATAGGCAGAGAAATATATCTGTGGTCGCCAGGGCAGGGTATAGGAGTGGAGGAAGGAGTCTGAATGCAAATAGCCCAAGGGAGCATTTTCAAACCAATGGGATATTTTCTACATTTTTATTGTGGTAGCATTTACACAATGGTATGCATATGTCAAAACTTGACAAACGGTAATGCTTTAAAGCATTGACTTCTATTGTATATAAATTGTTTCTCAATACTTCTCACTTATTTAAAAAAGGAAAAGGATCTTTTAAGTATGTAAATACTGGTTATTGTATCCATCTAGACCTTGAGCTCATAAACATAAAAGTCTTATTTGAAATTCTTCCCAGACCTGGCCAACTTCCAGGATTCCCTAAGACACCTTTGTACCCTTATGACAGTACACAGAAACTTGGTCTTAACCAGGTTTACAATTCCGTCTCTTCACCTCAAGTCAACATTCTTGCTGAGTTCTGTCCATTTTACTTTGAAAATGTCTAATGCAACTACTTTTTCCCATGTCCACCACATCTGCTCTAGTCCAACCCCCCCCCCTCAATTTAATCGTCAACCCCCTTCTAATGGGTCTCTCACATCCACTCAGGGTGCCTGTCTCCCACTCACCGCCCTCTCCCTCCCTCTCTTACAGTTCCAGAACTGTTTATGACTTTCTAGATAAAGGCTACTGTCCTACACAAGAACTTGAAAGTATGGCCTAGCCCTTGCCCAGCTTGCTAACATCATGGAAAGTAGAGAATCCTCTTCTTGTCTCTCTTATTGGGCTTCATTCATGCCCTCCACTTTCTCAAGCTTAGATTGTCCCATATTTCTGAAGCCTCTGGTTAGTAGACTCCTTCAAGCTAGGCTTCAACAGTATATGGAACGAGAACTTCCAGATATACAAGTTGGTTTTGAAGAGGCAGAGAAACAAGAGATCAAATTGCAGCCTTCATTAGATCATTGGGAAAGCACGGGAATTCCAGAAACACATCTACTTCTGCTTCATTGACTAGACTACCTCAAGGCCTCTGACTGTGTGGATCACAACAAACTGTGGAAAATTCTTAGAGATGGGAGTAATAGACTAGCTGACCTGTCTCCTGAGAAACCTGTATGAGGGTTAAGAAGTAACAGTTAGAATAAAACATGGAAAAACAGACTGTTTCAAAATTGGGAAAGGAGTAAGACAGGTTGTATAGTCACCCTGCTTATTCAACTTACATGCAGAGCACATCATGGGAAATGATGGGCTGGATGACTCACAAGCTGGAATCAAGGTTGCTGGCAGAAATATCAAGAAGCTCAGACGTGCAGATCATACCACTTTAATGGCAGGAACTGAAGAGGATCTAAAGAACCGCTTGATGAGGGTGAAAGAGGAGAGTGAAAGGGCTGGCTTAAAAGTCAACATTCAAAAATATAAGATTATGGCATCCAGTCCTATCATTTCACAGAAAACAGAAGGGGGGAAGTGGATGCACGGACAGATTTAATTTTGGAGGCTCCAAAATCACCATGCATGGTGATTGCTGCCATGAAATTAAGACACTTGATCCTTGGAAGAACAACCATAACAAAGCTAGTATGCATGCATACTCATTGCTTCGTTGTGTCTGACTCTTTATGACCCCATGGACTATAGCCTGCCAGGTGCCACTGTCCATGGGATTCTCCAGGCGAGAATACTTTAGTGGATTGCCATGCCCTCCTCCCATGGGGCATGGCAAGGCATCTTCCCAGCCCAGGGGTGAAACCCATGACTCTTACATCCCATGCATTGCAGGGAGATTCTTTTTTTTTTTCCCACTTTATTTTTTAATTGAAGGATAATTGCTTTACAGAATTTTGTTGTTTTCTGTCAAACATCAACAAGAATCAGCCATAGGTACACCCATGCAGGTGAATTCCTTACCACGGAGCCACCAAGGAAGCTCATGTCAAACCTAGGTAGCATAGTATAAAGCAGAGACATCACTTTGCCGACAAAGGTCCGTATAGTCAAAACTATGGCTTTTTCAGTAGTCATGTACAGATGTGTGATTTCGATCATTAAGAAGGCTGAGTGACAAAGAATTGATGGTTTAGGTTTGTGGTGCTGGAGAAGACACTTGAGAATTCCTCGGACACCAAGGATATCAAAACAGCCAATCCTAAAGGAAACCAACTGAATATTCACTGGCAGGGCCGATGCTGAAGCTGAAGCTACAATACTTAGGCCACCTGCTGGGAAGAGCTGACTCACAGGAAAAGACCCTGATACTGATGATCAGGATGGGAAACGCAATGCAAGTTATGCCCTGGTGACTGCTGAACAGGTTTAGAAGCAAAATCTCTCCCCCAGGGAACCAGTGCTCAGTTAGCGGAACTTTTGGCTCTGAACTGAGTTCTGCTGCTGCTGCTGCTAAGTCGCTTCAGTCGTGTCCGACTCTATGCGACCCCATAGATGGCAGCCCACCAGGCCCCCTGTCCCTGTGATTCTCCAGGCAAGAACACTGGAGTGGGTTGCCATTTCCTTCTCCAATGCATGAAAGTGAAAAGTGAAAGTGAAGTTGCTCAGTGGTGTCCGACTCTTTTCGATCCTATGGACTGCAGCCTACAAGGGTCCTCCATCTATGGGATTTTCCAGGCAAGAGTACTGGAGTGGGTGCCATCGCCTTGTCCCGACCGGAGCTCTAGAGTTAAGCAAAGGGCAGCGAGCAAATATCTACACTGATTCTAAGTATGCTCATTTGACTTTACACACTCATTCTGCAATATGGAAAGAAAGACAGTGTAAAAGGACAACAGGAGAACCTATTAAGCCTTTCAGAGAGGTGCAGAGACTTTTGACTACTATATATTGTCCTAAAGGAGTAGCTGTTATGCATTGCAAAGGGCACAGCAGGGATGGGAGTAAAGTAGCTGAAGGTAATCAGCTGGCTGACTGTCAAGCAAGAAACGCGGCACTTTAGGAAACCCCTTCACTGCAGATGCCTTTGATCTGGACAGGTCCCGTGTAGCAGGAAAACCCACAATATACTGAGGAAAACTTAGAAAGATATGAGAAAAGAGGAGCAAAGATTACTGATAAAGGATGGCTACGGTCTGAGGATGGACGATTAATAATTCCTGAAAATATTCAATGGAAAATTCTTAAGGGTTTACACCAGAGTTTTTGTTTAGGTGTAGACAGTACTTCAGGTCAGTTCAGTTTGGTTCAGTCGCTCAGTCGTGTCCGACTCTTTGTGACCCCATGAATCGCAGCACGCCAGACCTCCCTGTCCATCACCAACTCCCGGAGTTCACCCAAACTCATGTCTATCGAGTCCCTGATGCCATCAGGCCATTTCATCCTCTTTCGTCCCCTTCTCCTCCTGCTCCAAATCCCTCTCAGCATCAGGGTCTTTTCCAATGAGTCAACTCTTTGCATGAGGTGGCCAAAGTATTGGAGATTCTCTTCAGCATCAGTCCTTCCAATGAACACCCAGGACTGATCTCCTTTAGGATGGACTGGTGGGATCTCCTTGCAGTCCAAGGGACTCTCAAGAGTCTTCTCCAACACCACAGTTCAAAAGCGTCAATTCTTTGGCGCTCAGCTTTCTTCACAGTCCAACTCTCACATAGATACATGACTGCTGGAAAACCCATAGCCTTGACTAGACGGACCTTTTTTGCCAAAGTAATGTCTCTGCTTTTTAATATGTTATCTAGGTTGGTCATAACTTTCCCTCCAAGGAGTAAGCGTCTTTTACTTTTGAAAGGTTGTTGCTGAAGGAAAAGATGCTGGGATTCTTGGCCTCCGGAGGAGAAGAATTCATTCCAGGGCCAGAGACAAGGCTTGATCACTCAGAGCTTTTGTGTAATAAAGTTTTACTAAAGTATAAAGGAGATAGAGAAAGCTTCTGACATGACATCAGAAGGGGGCAGAAAGAATACCCTCCTGCTAGTCTTCAGCTGGATGTTATATATAGTCACTAGCAGTCTGTTAATGAAAGAAAGGAATGTCTTAAAACTCAGAATGGTACCAGGCCCCTCATCCATAAGATGTATTTTGGGATAATCTTGGCACCAGAGGATCCATCCCTGGCCATAAAACGATTGACTTGAATGTTGTAGAAGGGCACATTACCATAAAAAATAGTTTCATTTACATAGATTAGGGGAACAATGTACTGGTTTATCAAGTAGGTTCTGAGCCATTAGGTGGAATCGACTTGAAGGCAGAGTTTGGGGTAAATGCATAGTACATTAACAGAGCTTAAGACAAAGATTTCCATAAGAAAAATGCATTAACTCAAGGTTTGAGAATAGTTAGCTTCAGGTGAAACCAGGTGTCATTATGGCAACACAGTATTTTAAGAGAAACCTCCGCTAAAATTTGTATAGAGAAGGAAAAAAATATCGGTAGTTTGTTTCCTTCTGCCGCTTAAGAGAGATAAAAAATGACACTTGCAGCCTATTTCCTCCGTTTGGAGATCCCTGGCCTTCCTGCCTGTTACCCTCTCTATTTCATGGCTGCAATCAGCATCTGCAGTGATGTTGGAGCCCAACAAAATTAAGTCTGACACTGTTTCCACTGTTTCACCATCTATTTCCCATGAAGTGATGGGACCAGATGCCATGTTGTTCGTTTTCTGAATGTTGAGCTTTAAGCCAACTTTTTCACTCCCCTCTTTTACTTTCCTCAAGAGGCTTTTTAATTCCTCTTCACTTTCTGCCATAAGGGTGGTGTCATATGCATATCTGAGGTTATTGATATTTCTCCCAGCAATCTTGATTCCACCTTGTGCTTCGTCCAGCCCAGCGTTTCTTATGATGTACTCTGCATAATTTAAATAAGCAGGGTGACAATATGCAGCCTTGATGTACACCTTTTCCTATTTGGAACCAGTCTGTTGTTCCATGTCCAGTTCTAACTGTTGCTTCCTGACCTGCATATAGGTTTCTCAAGAGAGTATTTACCAGATGGCTTCTCATTTGTTTGAAGGTAAAAAATGTAATGAAAATTTTAAAGGACATTATCAAAAGATGTTAAGTTTCTCAGAAAAATAACCCAAAGACTGAAAAGCTAGCAAAATCTGGATTACAACGAAGTGGAAAATATCCTGGAGAAGACTGGAAACTGATTTTACTCATATGCCACAAGCTAATGGATATTCTTGCTCACAAGCTTGGGTGGATACTTTTATTGGATGGATTGAGCCTTTTCCCTGTCGTAGAAAACAGGCTAAGGAGGTTAAAAGAATTTTAATCCATGAAGTTATCCCCAGGTTTGGGCTGCCACAGAGGCTTCAGAGTGACAATGGCTCCGCCTTTAAAAGGGCTCTAACTCAGGGGATGTCTGAAGCTCGAGGAATAGAATGTCACGTACACTGTTCCTGGAGACCCCAATCCTCAGGAAAGGTTGAAACAGCTAATGACATTATCAAAAGACATCTGTGCACATTAACTCAAGAGACACAGGACAATTGGATTAAAGTTCTACCCATAGCTTCAATGAGGGCTGGGACTGTCCCCCAAAAGGAGGGGCTGTCCCCCTTTGAATGTATTTATGGAAGGCCTTTCTTATGCACAGACATTGTTATAGACCCTGAAGCCTTAGAATTAACTAATTATGTAACTCAGCTCTCAGCTTTCCAACAAGCATTAACGAAATTCTGGAAGGTGACTCCTGACCCAGCTTCTGAGTCAAGCAAGCCTCTATTTCAGCCAGGAACTGAGGTCCAGATAAAAACATTGGGATCTGGGGGCCAATCCCTCAAATCCCTCTGGAAAGGCCCTTACCAGCTTATTCTTTCTTCTCCCACAGCTGTCAAAGTGCCAGGAATTGATTCGTCGGTGCATCACACTCAAGTTTAAAAGGTGGCACCCTGACCAGAACTAAGTGACGTCATTTTATGTCTTTACTTTCTATGCTCTGACTTTGTACTTTTCAGATGCGCCTGATACTCTGTGTGAGCCTACTTCTGCTGACTCCAAAAATCCTGAGTTTGCCGTTTGATCCTCATGACAATGCCTTCCTGTTCTGGGCTCACTCCTATGCTGCATTCCACAATGAGTCTAACTGCTGGGTGTGCAGAGTGCTCCCCTCTTCATCAGTGGAAGGCTTCCCATGGTGGACATCTCCACTTCAAGGAAAAGACTTTCTCCAAGTCTGCGAATACCTTCGACAACAATCGTATGTGATGCCTCTTCTTAATCTGATGACATCTAACAACCCTAAGATGGACTGGTGCAACACTTTGTACTTTAACTATGGACATAACGTGGCTTTTAATTTTGATTTACATTGTCTTGGTTTTATGCCTATTTCACTACACATAAGGTAAATGGGTCTAGATCTAGTGGCTTTGTACCTGACATTTATCAAATATGGGATGATATGAGGTTATATGGCTAACTCCTGAAAAAGGACATCTAATGTCTACTGCCCATATATGCTGGGAACAAATAGAGCCATCCCCAGAAGTTAGCCAACAACTTAATTATAATGATTGGAAACAATTGGGACTTTTGCCTCAGGAAATATGCAAGGTAATCATTCCTGAATTTTCCAACCCCAGTTCAGGTCCTCCCTTTGCCTGGCCAGGCACTGATTGGGACTGGATATCTCAGTCACGCTGGCTTGCTCCAAATGGGACCTTTGGATATGTGGCTCCTACCTATGGGCATGGCTTCCTCCTGGCTGGATAGGGAGATGCACCCTAGGTCTAGCTTTTACTCACGGCTTCATATTTTCAGAGCTTCCAGAAAAGCCTGCTAATTTACCACACCTTAAACTCGGTGGGCAAGATCTGCATTTCACTGGTGTGATTATTTGGCTGCAGTGTTTGTTCCCTCTCTGGGAACTACAGATGTTATGCTCCAAGTGGATGCTTTGACTACTTTTACTCAACAGGCATTACAAGATTCTCAAAAAGCTATTTCAGCTCTTTTCTTTAAACATTTTTAATTTTAATTGGAGGCTAATTACTTTACAATATTGTATTGGTTCTGCCACACATCAACATGAATCCACCACAGGCGTACATGTGTTCCCCATCCTGACCCCCCTTTCCACCCCCCTCCCTCTACCATCCCTCCAGGTCATCCCAGTACACCAGCCCCAAGGATCCTGTATCGAACCTGGACTGGCAATTCGTTTCTTATATGATACTATACATGTTTCCATGACATTGCCCCAAATCATCCCACCCTCTCCCTCTCCCACAGAGTCCAAAAGCCTGTTCTATACATCTGTGTCTCTATTTCAGCTCTTAATGCTGAACAAATACAAATTAGAAAGGTGGTTTTACAAAACAGATTGGCCTTAGATATTCTGACAGCTGCACAAGGAGGAACTTGTGCCATTATTCATACCCAGTGCTGTACATATATACGTGACATGAGCACTAATGGTACTCGTTTTACTAAACACATGAACAAGATGATTCAGGCTATGGATGCTCCTGAAGCCTCAATTGCCTCACTTTGGGAGACGTTAACTAGTTCCCCATGGTGGAAAACTATCTTGATTACAATAATTCTGATTGTTCCGTTTTTGCTGTTTGCTCCCTGCACCTGTAACTGTGTAGCTGGATTTGTTTCTAGTCGCATGAAGGCTTTTAATTTACAAATGGTTGCTCAAACTCCTGCGACTGCTGCAGCTTCCTCCAGCTCCTTCTTGGGACCCCTGGATCAGAGACCTTCACTATGAGGGTTAGGACAATATGTTGCCTCACCAATTTAGGGACAATGCCCCTTAGCAGCTCGGAAGCAGTTATGGAATGAGAATTACTCCCCTTTCCCTAAGCAACAAAATTCTCCTAAAAGAAAACAGGGGAATGAGAGGGTAACAGGCAGGAAGGCCAGGGGTCTCCAAACAGAGGAAATAGGCTGCAAGTGTTGGACATTTTTTATCTTTCTCTTAAGCGGCAGGAGGAAACAAACTAGTGTTATTTTTTTCTCCTTCTCTATACAAATATAAAAGGAGATTTCTCTTAAAATTTTGTGTTGCCATAATGACACCTGGTTCCACCTGAACTTCACTTTTTTCAAACCTTGGGCTAACCAATGTATTCTTCTTATGGAAATGCTTGTCTTAAGCTATGTTAATGTTCTATGCATTTACCCTTGACTGTCTTCAAGGCGGTTCTGCCTAAAGGCTCAGAACCCACTTGACAAACCAGTATGTTAAACTCATACCTTGTTCTTCTAATCTACGTCAATGAAACTATATATTTGTATGGAAATCTGCCTTTCTTCAAGATTCAAGTCAATCGTTTTATGGCCCGGGATGACTCACCTGGCGCCAATGTTATCTCAAAATGCATGTTGTGGGTGAGGGGCCTGGTGCCATTCTCTGAGTTTTGAGACATTGCCTTTCTTTAATTAGCAGACTGCTAGTAGCTATATAAAATCCAGCTAAAGACTAGCAGGGGGGGCACTCCTTCTGTCCCCTCTTCTGATGTCTATGTCAGAAGCTTTCTCTATCTCTTTTATACTTTAATGAAACTTTATTACACAAAAGCTCTGAGCCATCAAGGCTTGTCTCTGGCCCCGGAATGAAGTCTTCTCCTCCAGAGGCCAAGAATCCCGGCGTCTTTCATGGTTCAGCAACAACCTTTCACTGCGAAGTATTGAAGGCAAATGGAGAAGGGGGAAGTAGAGGATGAGATGGTTATATAGCATCACCGACTCAACGCACATGAATTTGAACAAAATATGGCAGATAGTGGACGACAGAGGAGCCTGGGGTGCTACAGTCCATGGGGTCTCGTGAAAGGATTTGGACAGGACCGAGCGATTGAAAACGAACAACCACCACCACCTTACCTTTGCATTTCCTTGCGCCGAAGAATTGATGCTTTTGAACTGTGGTGTTGGAGAAGACTCTTGAGAGTCCCTTGGACTGCAAAGAGATCCAACCAGTCCATTCTGAAGGAGATCAGCCCTGGGATTTCTTTGGAAGGAATGATGCTAAAGCTGAAACTCCAGTACTTTGGCCACCTCATGCGAAGAGTTGACTCCTTGGAAAAGACTCTGATGCTGGGAGGGATTGGGGGCAGGAGGAGAAGGGGAAGGCAGAGGATGAGATGGCTTGATGGCATCACTGACTCGATGGACGTCAGTCTGGGTGAACTCCGGGTGTTGGTGATTGACAGGGAGGCCTGGCGTGCTGCGATTCATGGGGTCACAAAGAGTCGGACACAACTGAGCGACTGAACTGAACTGAACTGAACTGAAGGTGCCACAGCCCCACTTTCAATGGGGCTAAGAAGTTTCTGTGTCTGTCAGTGCTAAAGGCTGAGACTTATGTCTTTACAGACTCAGCGCCCCCTGCTTAGGGTTGATGGCGGGTCCTTAGAACACTCATCACTCCCTCCCAGAGCTCAGAGCACGGAGCCTTCTCACAACAGTAATGGAGCACCCTGCCTGGTACAGAAATGGGAATCGTAGCTGTTTAGCCCCTCTTAATATGTTTTCTCCCTTTGCATTGAGTTCATTTGCACATTTCTTCTTTGAATCACCAAATCAAACTCTTCTCATCCCCAACTGGTTACTGTAACAAGCTGCAGCTGCATCTCTATCAAGGACGGTGCATGTACCCCCTGCGCTATGTATTTTCTTCCTCGTTTCCCGTCAGAATCTGTCGACTCCCAGACATCACAAAAAGGGCTCCAGATCACCCACAAAAGGGGCGGTGCTGCAGGGGAGGCTGTGACTCTCATCCACAGCCTGAGTCAAAGCAGGACTGTGTTATAAGTGTCACAAGCTGCCCCACTGCATCATGGGAGCCAAAAGAGCAATGGTCTGAAAGTCCTAACACAGACACTTATGTGGAAGGAACACCAGTGTCTTCCTAGGGACCTGTGAGTTGTTGTTTGGTTTGGGCCTTTAGAGTCAGTGACCTTTTTCACAATACTTGCAGGCTTAGCTAACCTTCCATCAGGACCTCTCTCCTCCCCTACAGCCCCCTACCTACTGTACCAAAAATCATACTTCTGACTTCAGTGTGCCGATTGGGTTTTCACCTGGCAGGGATACCAACACAACTTTTTATGCTGAAACCTTAAGATACCTGAAGAGAAAGAGTTTTCAGAAAGTCCATCTTTCAATTATAATAGAAAGACTGCCTATGTAACAATGAAGATACAACAAATTAAAATACTAATAAAATGTTATTTGGAAATTATCTAGAATGCCACACTTAAGAGAAAAAAAATTTAACACCTGGTCTATTGCCTTTCAGGTCGAATATGCATTTAAAAAAATTAGGAGATGGGCGAGGTAATGTCTTCATGATATTGTATTTGTTGTTCTGTTTATCATTACATTATTTCTATGGTTATGCTACTTTCCAGAATGATGAGGGTGGTCCACTAATATCTGTCTCGGCAAATACATGTTTAGAGCTTGATATGGACTAGGAACTGTTCTCTGTGATCTTTGCATGTTCACATGACACCCCATGGACTTTCATGCACTTAGGAGAAACTGTGTTCAATCCATATGCAGATCCATCATAGTGTTTCATGCAGATGGACATGTTGATCTGCCTTCTGACCCACAGTAGACTAGACACTGCACTGTATTCCAGACTTGGAGTCAGATACCACACCTGTCTGTTTCTCTCTGGCCTGGGCACCAATCTGACTCAGCTCTTGCCAGCTAGGTGACTTTGTGCAAATTCATTCACCCATTAATATCTGTGTGTCTCTGCTCCTCAACTGCAGAAAGGGATGATAACATTAAAAATGCTCACCTTACAGTGTTGCTATGAGTACTCAAAGACATTTGAGTACATATGGAGTACATATGCACATTGTGTACATATGGAGAGCTAAGCACGATCCAGAACGGTGAGCTCTCTCTTCACTTCCGTTTCTGCTTGTACTCATATCCCCATGTCCCTGCCCCCATGCTTTTACCTCTCCAATCCCAACTGATCTGTGTCGTCTCTGATCTGTGCCCCTGTCTTCAGACTCTGCATCCCAAAACACAGCTGAACATCTCCTCATGATTTATCTCAAAAAATATCCATATCATCACCCTTGGAATAAACAATCATGAGTATTAGTGGAAGAAACAAGAAACACAACAAAACTGGAAATGTGAAAACCACACAAGAAATAAAGCATTACTGATGATCATTTGACTATTAACATTTTCATATCTTCATCAGTTTCAGATCTTCAGAATTTGGTTGAGAATTAGACTTGATAAAAATAATGGCAAAAAAAGGCCATGCGATTAGGTTTCTTGGCCTTTTAATTTCCCTGGGCAATGTTTTTAAAAATTTTTATACTCATGTTCTATAACTGTCCAGTGACCACTTGCTTTCCCGTCATGATGCAAACCCTATGAAGAGGTCATTAGATGTCTAACTTCACATAGAATATTCACTAAACTTTTTCATACGATCACATGATGAAACCCAAATATTTCCTTTAAGCTTCACAATATCCCCATAAGAAGAGGGGGATACTCACTGTGCTAAAAACAAAAACAAAAACAAAAACCCTCCCTGATACCTCATACACTCCATTCTTTAGGCCCTGAAAGGCCTGAAATGATAGTGCAAGGTCCATGCAGTGTGTCAAAGGTGGTCTTGACATTGTGTCTCCGGAACGATTTCCAGGAAATGTGGAACAGCAATAATATTAACAACAGTAATGACAACAGTTAGAATTGACTTGGAACATACCACATGGCATGTGCTGTCCTGACAATTTCTCATGTCTTAACATGGTCAGTGGTCTACACTGCCTCATTAAGTAGTTAAATTTAATCAAAGCTAGTGTTTCCATGTGGTTAAAAGAGAAATGAGGTGCAGAGGCACTACGTAACTTGTTCAGTGTCGCCCAGCAGTAAGGGAGCTACAGGTCTGGATGCCCCGTGGAAAACTCTGGGTGTATTTATTTATCTCTGTATTTATTCAGTCAAGGGTAAGATCCAACAGCTACAGCAAAATATATACAGTAACAGCTACCACATAACAAAAATTGATCTTACATCATAGAAATGCACACTAAATGGAAATCTGATTTCTTCAGAAATCTTTCAAATGGAGGCTTGACAAGACTGGCATCAGGATGTTTTGTAGACACGATGGTCTCAGAGCCTCCTCAGAACAGCAGACAGCATGTCAGTGAGTCTGCTAGACTGGTGGTCTTGGGTTTGTGCATCAGAGAAAGCAGGAAACCCCTGTCACATGCTCTCAATGGAGACAGAGCCAGACAGCAGGCAAAATAAGACCATGCCTCTGCTCCGGTAGTGCCTAGACAAGTTGTCCATGTCAATCAGAATTGAGGAATTCTTTTAAAAAGTGCAGATTCCATGATCTACACTCAGTGACTCTCACTCAGTGCATCTACAAGAGTGCCCTAGAATCTGTGAGATTTCACTATACTTGGGAAACTCTCAGGGACTTTATTAAACCCCTTTGGTAGTGAGACTGTCAGCAAAATAAGGAAAATAGAGATCAGAACAGATATTAGAGAAAATATATAGATAATCAACAAAACCCAAAGCTGGCTCTTTCAAAAGGTCAATATGAATTCATAAGTTTCCACCCATAAGAATAAAAAAAAAGATAACCAAAGACAAAACTTACCAATATCAGGAAAGAAATAGGTTACAGATTCCACATTTCCTAATCCAATCATTTCATCAAGGTGAATTGCGCCAAATCCAAGCAATGTGATGAAACCACTCGTTTTCTTTCTCATTGTCCTCCAGCTTCCCCTTCCTGCCTCTCTCCTTTGCCCCATTTCCTTTCTCCTTCTTAAGTCCTGCCCTCCATCAAGAGGAGCAATATTATGCGGCGTGATTCCCATGCCTCATAATCCCATGATTATAACTGATGTCTGCTGCTTGGCTGACATTCAGCATGGATGCTATCATCCCTGTAGCTGGTACACTGAAGCTCTCTGTCTCTCATGATGGACCAGAAGGTTTCACTCTAATTTCAAGTATAGGTAGGAGAGAAGGTGCAGGGCACACGTTGGAGCCTTGAGTCCTTCATCTAAGAAATGCAGAAGACCACAAACTGGGGGAGAAACAGAAATAGCAGCACCAGGCCCCTTTCAAGGAGAGCTATGTGCCAAACACAGCACATCACAGGATTCAGGAGCATGCCAAGTAGATTTCCATGCCAGGACTGTTGCATTTATTGTTCCTTCTGCGTGGAATGCTCTTCCCTTAGGTAACCCCACAGCCTGCTCCCTTACTTCCTCCAGATCTCTGCTTACTTGCCATATTTCAGGGAGTATTTCCCTCATTATCTCAAATAAAATAATAACATCATACCTACATACACCTTTTCCCCTGATCTAGCAATATCTTTCTTCATAGTGCCTGCCACCCTTGATTATTTACTGACCACCAAGTCTATGAAATGAGAGACTTGGTTGGTTTTGTCCTGTCCCAAACTCCTCCAATAGTGCGCAGGTCTATGGCAGGTGCTCAGAAAACATTTGCTGAAGGACAGTCTGGAGCCAGGTCCTTTACACACATTGGTACGATGCAGAGGTACCCTCCAAGATGGGCACTAGCCCAGTTGTATTAATTATGGTACAAACTGAGATTTCAGGAGACAAATGATACACTCAACAACACAGTCAGCATGTCAGGTTCCAGGCTTCAGAATCATATCTGCCAGCTTCCAAATCCTCAGTTCCCAGACAGAGACCTCACAGCAAAGAACATAAGAGGTTTTACATCTAACACAAAGACTCCAAACAGCTCAGATAAATACCCAGAGACACCAAAAAGAGCTCACTGAATCTCTACACAGAGAGTGTACAACTCGTCTCAGACCCTCAAACACAACTGAGACCATAACCATACACACTGTGACAAAGACGCTCCAAACAGACCAAAGTCTTCCAGACAGAAACAAACGAGAACTGCACAGATACTTCACATCATGGAGACTGACTCCCAAACCACTGGGACACTTACCGACCTAATACAAAACCCCCTAAACAGAAAGACAGAAGTTTTAATAACTCAAGAACAACATATAATCTTAAGATAAAGTTCCCAGACAAATGAAAAACTTGCAACCTGTGCATAGATCCCCAAGCAGCTGATAGTTTACACCTTTACACTGACCCATCCTTAAAGCAGCACAGAGGCATCACAACTTCGGACCCAGAATCAAAAGCTCAGTGATCTCACATTCTGGGGTGCAGACGCCTACACAGAGATCTCACACCCAGGGACTGGAAAGCCAGCAAGCTCCAAAGATGCACATCCCGGTATACAGGCACACATCCTTGAGGCTTTGTATTATGGCTCACAAAATCCACTGAGATCAAATATCCCATCACTCACAACCCCGCCCAAAGGCTCATGGAGATCAAATGTACCCAAGCAGCACCTGTGTTGTCACACGTAGCTATACACGATCCCAAGCTGCCAGATACAGGTTATTCTCCAGGGAGAGACACCAAACTCAGGGACCCCTCCCTGGACATGAATTGCATGCATTTGTGTGAATGACCGTGCACTGCCCCAAGTTCCAGACTGAGCGAGAGCTAAACAAGAATGAAACGCTGTCACTATGCACAGCTAGCGACTGCGCCAAACCTCACCACTAAGCTATTCGACCCCTTTCGGAAAAGCAATAAAACTCGGAGGAAAATTGTATGTTCTGAAAAGTCGCGCACGCCAACGCAGGCGCACGTGTATACAGGCGCCTCTCGCCCTCAGTTCCAGGTCTGCGACCACACTGCCTGCAATCACGCGGTGGCCAATCACTGCCCAGAACGCTTCCCTGACTCCACACCCAAACCGACAGCCAGTCTCTCGCTCTGTAGTCGTCCCACCAACGAAGGGGTGGAGTTGAAAAAGAGACGAAGAAAGTTTCCGCTTAATACCTGCGTCCACTCGGATTCAAAAGCAGTGGGAAGACGAAGAGGAGCGAGTGGGGATGGACCTAGTGGCGCCATGAGTGCCGCTGCAGGGAACTGTGCTCCGTGCCCGACGCGGTGTAAGGAGACCCTCTCTCTGTTGTCACATGCCCTCTCCCAATGGTACCTTTCAGAGTGGGTGGTCTTACCGCTACCCCTCAGTGGTACATCCCAGGACAGAACTGTTTCATCTCGCGTGCCCCTTGCTGGTGGGATTGGGGAACAGCAGATATAGATGCCTGTGGACCATTCCAGGAGAATCCACAAAGGGCAGAAGGGCAAGGTTAGGGGGAAAACCCCACAGATTCCTGCAATTTGGGACTCAGAAAAAAGTCTTCATAAACTGAAGATTACATCTCTATGGGGATCATTGTCTAGCAGAGAACATTGAAAGCATTTATATCTATGCTGGGCATTGTGATTGTTTGTGATTTCCCATTCAATACAGAGTAGGTCTCATGGGGGAAAGCCAGGCACAGTCCCCCAAGGGGCAGGATAGATAAAGCTTCCGACTGGGATCTGCAGGCCTGGCGTGGGAAAGCCCTCTGTCGCTGACTGCGAGTAATATGTGGAAGAGACAACAGGACCTTCCATTCTCTTAGGAAAGGGGTCAACTCTGAGAGGACCCAAGGACACCACCACGTAGGTGAGAGAAAGACCATGGCTTTGTCACCATCTTGTCATCCCTGAATATGTTCCCTAGCAGGATCCTCAGCCTGTCTAGCTATGCCTCTCTCGGCAAGTTTAAATTTGTGTATTCATTCCATCATTCATTCATTCTCTCCAAAGCATGTGTCAAGCACAACTCTGTGTGTTAAGAAAGAGAAAATCAACCTTTTCCTCGTGGAGCTTACATTCTGTTGGGATCATGTGGTCCCCAAATACAAGTAATGTATCAGGTGTTTGTAACTGCCACGATTAACATTAAATTGGGATAGTGAAATAGAGAGAAGGGGTGATATTTAGAAAGAGTGGTCAGGGAAGTTCTAAGATTGTGACATTTGAGCAACAGCCTAGAGGAGATATGCCAATCTGGGATAAAAGTATCCGAGACAGAGGTAAGGCCAGTGGAAAAGCTGGGGAGTAGAACCCTGTGTAGTGTGTATGAAAACAGTGAGGAGGGCAATGTGACAGGCACAGCATGATGGAGGGAGAGCGAGGAGATTGGGTGACAGAAGTGATGAAGGCCAGGTCCCTTGGGCCTTCTGGCCATTGGGAGGATTTTGACTTGAACCACAGGAGGGTTCTTGTCAGAGAAGTCCCCAGGCTGCTTTCTGAGGCCCAGAGCGCACATGATTGTTGAGGAGCTCTTGGTTGATTTGAAGAAAATCCTTTCCCCACCCCCTCTGCAGCTGAGCATGCCTTTCCTGGAATCCCCTACACTCAAGGGGAATGCCTCCTCCTGCTCCCAGTGAACATTCTTGTCAACTGATGATACCCTCAGGAGAGACAGGGCAAAGACCCTCTTGGTGTGAGTGAGGCCACACTGAGTCTTGCAAAGGCAAAGAGAGATGATATAAGAGGCACAGAGATGGCAGGGAGAAAGACAAAGATAGAACATTAGACAGGGATGGAGAGACTACTTCTGGCACTAAACTGTCCTCACTTAGTTAGCCCAAGCCCTGCTACTGGATGATGTACAGTACATTTTCTCTATAGGGGAAAAGAAGCCCTCCCCTCTAGGGGATGACTCAGTTGCCCATGGCTTGGGCCTTAATCATGCTCCCTTCATCCACATCAGGGGCCTCTGCCCATCAAGACAAGGACACGCTCCATCCCTGGGGAGGCACATGCTGTACGCAGGGTCCCTCAAAACCTATCCTGCCCAGACTGCCCTCCTGCTGATCTCACTGCCAATGACTGCTTTAATGGAGGAAAGAGAGGCAGGGATCTCTGCATTTGTGGTGGAGCCTCATGCAAATTGGTGAATGTGAGATTTCTCCCGAGCTGCTTGGAGGCTCACCTCTGTACCTTCCCCCACCATGTCCCCAGCGAATGTGAAGATTACATTCCACACATCAGGGAAGAAGCTGGGTGTGTGATGGGGAGACACAGAGACATATCCTGACAGTGAGTCAGTCATAGGGTCCTTGTGGCCCTGTGCAAACACCCCCCTCCCCCACTACCTGGCCAGGGTTGTGCTGATTCTTCCCTGCCTCCTCCAAGGAGCCCAAGCTTACATCCAATTCCCGCCCTCCTCGTGACCTGAGACCTTCCATTTGCACAGGGCCTTGGGTGCCCATCTGCTATCGGTGCCCTCTTTGTGGGTTGGACAGATGGACCAAGGGAGTGTGTGTACACAGTTTCTGTCACAGGGCCCCTATCAAGGGTGGTAGTCATATCAGCAAGTATTGTTCTTAAGAGGATTATTACCTGGGCTATTGTGAACTGCACATTATTACCCTCTCTGAGGATGGGGCCCCAAGCTTTTATCTCTGTAGAGAGGCACGGTAGAAATCTTAGCAAATGTGACATCACAGGCCTACTTCTAAGACCCGTGACAGTGGGGAGCCTCCAGTCTTCCTCGTAAAACTATTCTCATATGCAGATACATGAACAGCTGAGAGGCCCAAGTCTCTGGACAAAGGCCCCCCAAATAGTTCTGAGATTTCATGCTCTGGGACAGAGATCTGCAAACAGTTCAGAGTGCTCATCCTGGACGCCAACCCCAAACAGCTCTAACAGGTCACACCTGAGAACACAGATGCACTCCAGCTCAGAAATTCCAACTGTGGCCTTGGATGAATTAGGATCCCTAAGAGAAACAGCATTGCTCACAGCCAGTTCTACAGGGTTAACTTGTAACCTCCGTGGTTCCTGCATGACAGTGCAATCTGAAGGAATTCTGGGTGACAAACAGGAAGAGGCACACTGTGCTTTGGACAAACTGGCCCTTATTTAGTCACACAGCTTCCTCAGGAAAAGGTTCAGTGACCCCAGATTCTGGCAACTTCCCACATACACAAAAGCATGGAAATGATTAACTTGCAATGTCTGATCTCTGTGTTTCACAGTAATCTTTTGCCAGTATTCATGCTAGACTTCATGTATTTCCTACGCAAAACTCATATTGCCTTCACTGCTACCTCCTCAGAGCAGTGTTCTCAGAGCTAACAGAGGAGCTGTGTCCCGGGCTATAGTCCCCAGGAGACCCCAAATCCAACCTAAACTCACAACTCTTCTGTTGTATGTGTTTCTTTAAGTGGACACTACTCTAGCTAATAGCTCCCATTTACCTCAGTGGCTGCACACCCCTCCCCCAGAGCCTACAGTCTGCACCCTGGGACACAGAGCCTCACATCTTTGCCTCTGAGCTACTGAGTGGGCATTTGCACTGAGTCTCTGTTCAGTCAACCCCAAGGGAGAGAGGCCTCCAGACTTGCAATTCCTGCAGCCCGCAGTCACCAGCATGTCACCCTGAGGAAGGCAGGTTCATTCCAGGGGTGTGGTGTGCCTTAGAGCTGAGGGGTTCAGAAATTGATTTCCCATGTCTGGGTCCTGAGAATGGCCCTAACCCCACCCTGGTCAACTCTGGTCATGGTAACTTTGTATCCTGCCCCATGGGAGGTTCAAAGTGAATGCCAGATCCACAGAAGAAGCTCCAGGGACCTGGTCCTCTCTATCGCAGCACCCACTCTGAACTACTGAATTCTGCAGAGAGGAGACGGTTTCCCGTCACGGTGCCTATGACAACTTCCTTACATCCCTTTAATCACCTCTGTCATTTTCCAGAGTCCGTCTCCTGGGGAAGCTGCCTCAATTCCTCTCTCCCCAAATTCCCACCCCTCCCCTCTCCTTCCAACAGGCCTCAGGGGCCTCTTTAGCCCCTCCCCCAGCTCTAATCACAGGGCCTCACCCCATTTGTGTCCTCTCACCAAGCACCCACGCTACCTCAGAAGATTCCCTCAAGACCCTGCCTGCTCCCTGCATTCTGCAGGACACCTATCTCCTGCCCACACACAAGGTCTGTCATAAAGTCCCTGTGAGGACCGAACTGAAAAATCTGTTCAGGATCCAGATAAAAATCAGACCCTGACCAGGAGCCCGGGGAAGTTCCTGCGGGGCTGGAAGGAAAAGGAGAGGGTTTCCGAGAGGAGCATCTGGTCTCAGCGTCCTGCAGGGGAGAAAGGGTTTTCTTCAAGAGTCCTAGTGAAGATGAAGTGAAATGGCACCTTATAAGTGCTTATGCATACATGCCAAGTGTGTGCCAATTCTCCTGAGTCATGACTACCAGGCTGCTCTGTCCATGGCATTCTCCAGGCAAGAATACTGGAATGGGTTGCCATTTCCTCCTCTAGGGGATCTTGCCTGTCCAGGGATCAAACCCCCATTTCCTGCATCTCCTGCACTGGCAGGTGAATACTTTACCACTGAGCCTCCTGGGTAGCCCCAACATTTGCTGAGAGGTAATCAAATTTGTGTCCTCACTACACACACACACACAGTCTAACATAAAGCAAAACTAAAGGGACACAAGGAAAGTTTAGGAGGTGTTGGGTATGTCTATTACTTTGATTGTGGTGATAATAGTATCATTGTTTGCATATGTCCAAACTCATCAAATTGTACACATTAAATATATACAATTTGCTGTATATCAATTCTATTTCAATAAAGATGTTTAAAAAAGGACAGCAGAAAAATGTTCTCCCCAAAATTGATACTTACATAAAATAAGCACATTTCTTGAAAAATACTGATGAGCAAATTCACTCAAAAAGTAATGAAGATGAATACCTTTATATCTATTAAGTAAGTTCATGCATGTGCATGCTAAGTCACTTCCATCATGTCTGACTCTTTAGGATCCTATGCACCATAGCCCGCAAGGCTCTTCTGTCCCTGGGATTCTCCAGGTAAGAATACTGGAGTGGGTGGCCAGGGCCTCCTCCAGGGGATCTTTCTGACCGAGGGATTGAACCTGAGTCTCTCATGCATTGGCAGGCAGCTTCTTCACCTCTAGCACGAGCTGGGATGTCCCAAGGAAGTTAATTCTTTTGTCTCATATTATGAGGCCATTGTTACCTGATAACACACAGCCATGTCATACTCCTTTTCCAGTTTTGAAGCAGTCACCTCTTCCATCTTTGATTCTAACTTGCTTCTTGACCTGCATACAGGTTTGTCAGGAAACAGGTCGAGTAGTCTGGTACTCCGCTCTGTTTCAGAATTTTCTACAGTTTGTTGTGATCCATGCAGTCAGAGGTCTTAGTGTAGTCAATGACGCAGAAGCCAATGTTTTTCTCGAATTCCCCTTGCTTTCTCCGTGATCTAACGAATGTTGGTAATTTGACCTTTGGTTCCTCTGCCTCCTTGAAACCTAAGCTCTATATCTGGAAGTTCTTGGTTCAAGTACTATTGAAGCGTAGCTTGAAGGAGTTTTCTAAGCAGGAGGCTTCAGAAATTGGGGACAATTTAAGTGGAGAAGCTTAGGAAATTGGATGGTGTGAAGGAAGCCTGATAAGAGAGACAAGAAAAGGAAGCTCTACTTTCGTTGTTGCTAGCAAGGTGGACAGGGGCTAGATCACGCCTTCAAGTCCTTGTGTAGGAGGGTAGCGTTATCTAGAAAGACACAGAAAGTTCTGCAACTGTAAGAGAAGGGAGAGGATGGGAAGAGGGAGACAGACACCCTGAGTGGATGTAAGAGACCAGTTAGAAGGGGCATTGATAATTAAATGGAGCGAGGCTTTGGACCAGAGCAGATGTGGTGGACGTGGGTAAAAGTAGACACATTAGGCGTTTACGAAGATGGACAGAACTCAGCAAGAATTTGGACTTGAAGTGAGGGAGAGAGAATCGTAAACATGGTTAAGACCAAGTTTGTGTGTTCTGTCATAAGAGTACGAAACTGTCATGGGAAATCCTAGAAGTTG
The DNA here is from genome assembly GCF_003369695.1 of Bos indicus x Bos taurus. Lineage (NCBI taxonomy): Eukaryota > Metazoa > Chordata > Mammalia > Artiodactyla > Bovidae > Bos > Bos indicus x Bos taurus. Next base: position 53,395,600 of record NC_040105.1, read on the forward strand.
TCCAGGTCTGGGAAGAATTCCAAAATACGATTTTTATGTTTTTGAGCTCATGGTCTAGATGGATACAATAACCAATATTTAAATACTTAAATGTTCCTTTTCCTTTCAAAAGAGTATTGAGGTATAATTTGTGTACAATAAAAGCCAACACTTTAAAGCATTACAGTTTGTAGAGTTTTGACAAATGTATACAGTGGTGTAAAAGCTACCACAATAAAAATGTAGAAAATGGCCCATTGTTCAAAAATGCTCCCTTGGGGTATTTGCCATCAGACTCCTTCTTCCACTCCTATACCCTGGCAACCACAGATACATTTCTGTGTGAATAGTTGTGCCTTTTCCAGAAATCCATTGACATGAAACCATATAATATGTAGCCTTCTGTGTCTGGTTTCTCACAGTTTTTGCACGGTTGCGACACATCCTTGCTGTTGCATGCATTAGTAGTTCTTTATTATTATTACCATCTAGTATTCCTTTGTACAGGTATACTCTTTTGCTTTTCTTTCATCTGTATACCAGTTATTGAATAGTTGGGTTGTTTCTACGTGTGGGTACTAGGAATACATGTGTGGAATATTTGAGTACAGGCCACTGTGTGAGCACGTTTTCATTTCTCTTGGGTAAAATTGTCTAGGGGTAGAATTGCTGGGTCATATAAGGCTTCCCAGGTGGCGCCAGTGGTAAAGAACCCACCTGCCAATGCAGGAGTCTCAGGTAGGATCCCTGGGTCTGAAAGATCCCCTGGAGTAGGAAATGGCAACCCGCTCCAGTATTCTCATCTAGAAAATTCCATGGACAGGGATCCTGGCAGGTACAGTCCATGGGGCCCCAAAGAGTTGGATACAACTGAGCGACTGAACACATACGCACGCACACACACGCACACACACACACACGCACAAGTACATGGTGATTTACATACCTTAGACTCTAAACTGTGTCCTCTGTAGACAACATACAGTTGGATCTTGTTTTTATTTTTATTTATTGTTTTTGAATATTGAATTTTATTTTTTTAATATATATTTTTATTTTACTGACCTTGTTTTTATTTTTAAACTGGTCTCTCAATGTCTGCCTTGTGGTCATATTGTTTTATCTATTCACATTTAATGTTGATACAGACTTACATCGGCCAATATATTTTTCTATCTCATGTCATTTTGTTCTATGGTCCAATGGCAACCCATTCCAGTACTCTTGCCTGGAAAATCCCATGGATGGAGGAGCCTGGTGGGCTACAGTCCATGGGGTCGTTAGGAGTCGGACACGACTGAGCGACTTCACTTTCACTTTTCATTTTCATGCATTGGAGAAGGAAATGGCAACCCACTCCAGTACTCTTGCCTGGAGAATCCCAGGGACGGAGGAGCCTGGTAGGCTGCCGTCTGTGTGGTCGCACAGAGCTGGACACGACTGAAGTGACTTAGCAGCAGCAGCATGTTACTGCTTTCTTTTGCATTAAATGGGTATTTTCTAGTGTTGCATTTTAAATTCTTTACTGATTTTTCCACTATTTTTAAGTTATTTCCTTAGCTATATGCTACCATAAACAACTTCAGTTCAGTTCAGTTGCTAAGTCATGTCTGACTCTTTGTGACCCTGTGGCATGCAGCACGGCAGGGCTCCCTGTCCATCACCAACTCCCGGAGGTTGCTCAAACTCATGTCCATTAAGTCAGTGAAAAAGCTACCCCACTAGCTTTGTTCATAGTGATGCTTCCTAAAGCCCACTGGACTTCACCCTCCAGGATGTCTGCCTCCAGGTGAGTGATCACACCATCGTGGTTATCTGGGTCATTAAGATCTTTTTTTTTTTTTTGTACAGTTCTTCTGTATATTCTAGCCACCTCTTCTTAATATCTTCTGCTTCTGTTAAGTCCATATCGTTTCTGTCCTTTATTGTGCCCATATATGCATGAAATATTCCCTTGGTATCTCTAATTTTCTTGAAGATCTCTCTAGTCTTTCCCAGTCTATTGTTTTCCTCTATTTATTTGCAGTGATCACTGAGGAAAACTTTCTTATCTCTCCTTGCTGTTCCTTCAAACTCTGCATTCAGATGGGTATATCTCTCCTTTTCTAAAGTAAGGTGTTTATTACTAATGCCACTAATAAACATCTTACTGTATCACAATCAGCTTGAAATTTATACTAATCCTAATGAGATATAGAAACCCTACTCCTATATTGCTCTATTCCAATTTCCATCTTTTTCTTATGTTGTCACCAATAGTAGATCTATAAAGAGTACATCCCATTAATACACTCTTATCATTATTATATTACTATAATGTTATGTCTATGAAAACCTGATATAAAGCAGAATATCAGGTATATGTTTACAACTTCTGTTCTATTAACCTTCTTTGTCATGGTTTCTGATACTTCGTATATGTTCGTGTGGATCTGACACCATCCTGGCTTGTTTCCTTACCTAATACAGCTTTGCTCCCAACCACCTCCTTTGTGCTGTTACTGCAAATATATTACATTCCATATGTTATTGGCCCAACAATAATTGGGCTTCCCTGGTGGCTCAAACAGTAAAGAATCTGCCTGCAATGCAGGAGACTTGTGTTCAACCCTTGGTCAGGAAGATTCCCTGGAGAAGGGAATGGCTAACCACTGCAGTATTCTTGCCTGGAAAATCCCATGGACAGAGGAGCCTACAGAGGTGGGCTACAGTAATGTGGTTGCCAAGAGTGAGACACGACTGAGCAACTACCACATTCACAACAATAATTTATGTGATATTGTTTTAGACAGTTGCTTTTTAAATACAGGAAGAAAGGCGGGAAATGTGAACTCATAAAGTACTTTTGTTTACATAATTACCTTTACCTGAGCTCTTTGTTTTTTCACATGGAATCTAATTAACATCTGAATTCACTTATTGCAGCCTGAACAACTTCCTTTAGTTTTTTTCTAGTAAGCCAGTTCTACGAACAAATTCACTGAGGTTTTTTTTTTTGTAACTTGGGAATGCGTTTATTTTGCCTTCATTTCTATTTTTTAAATCACTTTATTGTGGTATGTTTGACATGTAAACAGCTGTGTACACACCTGTGAATTCATCACCAGCTTCAATATACAAAACTCAACTGTATTTCTATACTAGTGGTGAATACTCCTAATAAGTAATAAAATTCCAGTTAGAATAAAAAGAACAGTATACTTAGGAGTTACTTTAACGAAGGAGGTGTAAGATTTGTACACTGAAAATGCCAAAACACAGTTGAAAGAAATGAATGAAAATAGAAACAAATGGTCACTGACTATCAATGGGCACTAGAGTTTCCCCTAGAAATGTGCTGTCATTGTACACACATCTCTGAGCATGTGGGAATATTTTCCTAAGGCACTTTCACAGCAGGGAGACTGCTGGATCAAAGACTTCCTTGCCTAAGCAGACATCTCTATAGAGTGCCTACTATGTGCATGTGCCTGACACTGTTCTAAACCCCAAGGAGGCATCACAGAATAGGACTAACACATGTCCCTCTTTCAAGAAGGCAAATGCTGCTGAGGGTGAGGGCAGGACGGAATGTGAATTCTGATGGGAACTGCCACAGACCCCTGCAAAGGTGTTTCACCATTTCACACTGGCCTCAGTGGAGCAAGGGAGTGAATGTGCCTTTACTGGCATCTTGGCACCGTTTGTAGGGTGGGAACTCTAGGCAAGAGGCTGGACTCCTTATGTCCAGTTCCCTAGAAGAGCTTCAAGTCCACAACTAGGAACGATCCATGTAGGAATTTCAGCGGACGTGAACACCCTAGGTGTCTATACCCTAGCTTGTGACATCACAAAGTGTATTTGACAAAGCATGGGAGGTATCTGCCCCATCGGTGGCTCTGCACCGTGAGTGTGCCATCTCTGACCTGGAGATAAGTCTGTGAGCCAGGGATTGAGGGTGCTGAAACCTTGAGGGGTTTAGTATGTCTTGGGCTGTGAACTTTGGGGTTTGTAGGATACGGGGTACCATGGTCTGAGGTCTCTTTGTGGTGGCTGCATGGAACATTGTGAAAGAGCTGTATGCATTCACCATACCAATGCTCTGTGCAGTTGGTTTGATGGTGTCCTGTGGTGTCACCTGTGTGATTGCAACTTCTGTGTCCAGGGTGTGAGGTCTCTGAGCTGTGGGATTTCTCCATGGCAGCTTATGAAGTTGCTAAAATGCATGTCGGCCTGTATTCAACTTTCATCTCAGCTGATTTCGTGTGTCTTACCTCACTTATCGAGTCTCCAGGAGTTTCAGTTTGGTGGATTGTTTGGTGTTGGGTGTTCAGTGCAGTGAGGTCTGCTAGCTGCTGTTTCCTTGGTCCGTATCTGGCCGAGTGTATCATTGAAATTTGGGTTTTGTGACCCATAGTGTGAGGTCCCTGGGGTATTTGTGAGTCTGGATCCAGGCTCTGATGCTGCACAGCTGGTGGGAGACCAGGGTCCCAGAGGGAGGTTGCTCTGTCTTTGGTCCTGTGCTGCAGGGATTGAAACCCTGAGCCACTTGGGCATTTATGTCTCAATTGAGATACTTCGTCACTTGCCAGGCTTCCGACATGAGGTGTTTGTGACCTCCTGATGTCTCCATCTGACAGCTGTCTAGAAAGAAAGTGAGAGGTTGATCGATCTGAATTGACTGTGAAGTCGTCCACTGCTGCTTCCATTAACCAGGCTTCCTTGTCTAGACCGTTGACGTATGGGGCTGCCTTCCTTGAGGCCCTCCGTGGGGGCCAGTTTCTTGCTACTGTTTTCAAGGTCTCGCTCAGGCACAGTGGTGGAAATGCCATTGTGGAGGATGAGTTTTTTTCTGTGACTCTGACAAAATGCAGCAGGGACACCCTGCTGTTTCCTAATATATCCTCTGTGTGACATAAAGCTGCCCCTCTCTCCATCTTAACTTATTCCCAAACCTGCAGAACATCATCACCTCCACACCAAAGCTGTCAGCTTGGAGCCCCACTGTACACCCAGCCCTGGGAAACCTTCCTTGTCATTGACGTGTCTGCTTTCTTCAAACCTGCCTCTGTTTCTGAGCCCTGCTCTCTGGTGAGGCCCCTTGGCTCAGCTGTCTGGTGGCCTGAAGTCTGGGGAAGCCTTCCAACTTGAGAAGGGCAGGGGAACTGGAGGTCACACCCCAAGGGGAAAACGACAAGGCCATTCTAACTTTTCCCAACATTTCCTGTCATTCCAAAATGTAGACGAATGCCTGTTAGCCTCTCCTTTGCAAAAGTAATTGAAGTCTTCCTGCAGTTGTGTGTCAGGCAGGAGTGCATTGAACACACTGGGAGCACGTCACCTGAATGTTGGGGGTGGGTGCATGGGTGATCAGTCCTGTCTGCCTCTCTGTGACACCATGGTCTTCAGCCTGCTGGGCTCTTCTGTCCATGGGATTTTCCAGGCAAGAATACGGGAGTGGGTTACCATTGCCTCTCCCTGGGAATCTTCTCAATCCAGGGATCTAACCCGTGTCCTCCTGTCTTCTACATTGGCAGGCACTGTGCCACCTGGGAAGCGCTTTTGGCGCTGGGAGCAGGCAGGGAGTGTGTGGAAAAGTTCCTCTTGCTTTTTGAAATAGAAAGCTTGACAAGTGAGAATAAGACAGAGGGGGAAACAACTACTACACTTGCTGAAAGTGAAAGTCGCTCAGTCGTGTCTGACTCTTTGTGACCCCATGGTCTATACAGTCCATGGAATTCTCCAGGCTAGAATACTGGAGTGGGTAGCCTTTCCCTTCTCCAGTGGATCTTCCCAACCCAGGGATCAAACCCCAGTTTCTGCATTGCAGGCAGATTCTTTAGCAGGTGAGCCATAGTGGAATCCCAAGAATACTGGAGTGGGTAGCCTATCCCTTCTCCAGCAGATCTTCTCGACCCAGCATTGAACCAGGGTGTCCTGCATTGCAGGCAGATTCTTTACCAGCTGAGCTATCAGGGATTGAAACACTTCACATTGTTGTCGTTCAGTAGCTCAGTCATGTCCAACTCTTTACAACCTCATGGACTGCACGATGCCCGGCTTCCCCATCCATCACTATATCCCAGAGTTTGCTCAAACCCATGTCCATTGAGGCAGTGATTCCATCCAACAATTTCATCCTCTGTCACCCCCTTCTCCTCCTGCCCTCAATCTTCCCCAGCGTCAGGGACTTTTCCACTGAGTCAACCCTTCACATCAGGTAGCCAAAGTATTGCTGCTTCAGCTTCAGCATCAGTCCTTCCAATGAATATTCAGGACTGATTTCCTTTACGATTGACTGGTTTCATCTCCTTGCAGTCCAAGGGACTCTCAAGAGTCTTCTCCAACACCACGGTTCAGAAGCATTAATTCTTCAGCGCTCAGCTTTCTTTATAGTCCAAGTCTCACATCCATATATGACTACTAGAGAGATCATAGCTTTGACTAGATGGACCTTTGGTGGCAAAGTAATGTCTCTGCTTTTTCATCTGCTGTCTAGTTTGCTCATAGCTTTTCTTCCAAGAAACAAGCCTCTTTTAATTTCATGGCTGTAGTCACCATCTGCAGTGATTTTGGAGCCCAAGAGGATAAAGTCTCTCATTGTTTCCATTGTTTCCCCATCTAATTGCCATGAAGTGAGGGGACCAGATGTCATGATGTTAGTTTTCTGAATGTTGAGTTTTAAGCCAACTTTTTCACTCTCCTCTTTCCCTTTCATCAAGAGGCTTTTTAGTTCCTCTTCACTTTCTGCCATAATGGTGGTGTCATCTGCATATCTGAGGGTATTAATATTTCTCCAGGCAATCTTGATTCCAGCTTGTGCTTCTTCCAGGCCACCATTTCTCATGATATACTCTGCGTATAAGTTACATTAGCAGGGTGATGATAAAGAACCTTGATGGACTTATTTCCCTCTTTTGAACCAGTCTACTCTTCCCTGTTCATTTCTAACTGCTACTTCTTGACCTGCATACAGATTTCTCAGGAGGCAGGTAAGGTGGTCTGGTAGTCCCATCTATTTAAGAATTTTCCACAGTTTGTTGTGATCCGCAGAGTCAAAGGATTTGGTGTAGTCAATAAAGCACAAGTAGATATTTTTTCTGGAATTCTCTTGCCTTTTCAATGATCCAATGGATGTTCGCAATTTGATCTCTGATTCCTCTGCCTTTTCTAAATCCAGCTTGAACACCTGGAAGTTTACAGTTCACTTAGTGTTGAAGCCTTGCTTGGAGAATTTTGAGCATTATTTTACTAGCATGTGAGATGAGTGCAATTGTGGGATAGTTTGAGTACTCTTTGGCATAGCCTTTCTTTGGGATTGGAATGAAAACTGACCTTTTCCAGTCCTGTGGCCACTGCTGAGTTTTCCAAATGTGCTGGCATATTGACTGCAGCACTTTCACAGCATCATCTTTTAGTGTTTGAAATAGCTCAACTGGAATTTCATCACCTCCACTAGCTTTCTTTGTAGTGATGCTTCCTAAGGCCCACTTGACTTCGCATTCCAGGATGTCTGGCTCTAGGTGAGTGATCACACCGTCATGGTTATCTGGGTCATGAAGATCTTTTTTGTATAGTTCTTCTGTGTATTGTAGCCACATCTTCTTAATATCTTCTGCTTCTGTTAGCTCCGTACCATTTCTGTCCTTTATTATGCCCACATATACATGAAATGTTCCCTTGGTATCACAAATTTTCTTGAAGAGACCTCTAGTTTTTCCCATTCTATTGTTTTCCTCTATTTCTTTGCACTGGTCACTGAGGAAGGCTTTCTTATCTCTTCTTGCTATTCTTTCCAACTCTGCATTGAAATGGTTATATCTTTCCTTTTCTCCTTTGCCTTTAGCTTCTCTTCTTTTCTCAGCTATTTGTAAGGCCTCCTCAGACGACCATTTTGCCTTTTTCCATTCCTTTTTCTTCATGAACGTCTTGATCACTGCCTCCCGTACAAGGTCATGTACCTCTGTCCATAGATCTTCAGGCACTCTGTCTATCAGATCTAATCCCTTGGATCTATTTGTCACTTCCTCTGTATATTTGTAAGGGATTTGGTTTAGATTGTACCTGAATGTTCTAATGATTTTCCCTACTGTCTTCAATTTAAGTCTGAATTTTGCAATAAGGTGCTCATGATCTGAGCCACAGTCATCTCCTGATCTTGTTTTTGCTGACTGTTTAGAGCTTCTCCATCTTTGGCTGGAAAGAATGTAATCAATCTGCTTTCATTATTGACCATATGGTGATGTCCATGTGTAGACTCTTCTCTTGTGTTGTTGGAAGAGGGTGCTTGCTATGACCAGTGCGTTCTCTTGGCAAAACTCTGTTAGCCTTTGCCCTGCTTCATTTTGTACCCCAAGGCCAAAGTTGCCTGCTACTCCAGGTATCTCTCAACTTCCTACTTTTGCATTCCAGTCTCCTATGGTGAAAAAGACATCGTTTGGGGGTGTTAGTTCTAGAAGGTCTCTTAGGTCTTCATAGAACCATTCAACTTCAGCATCCCTGGTTGGGGCAAAGACTTGGGTTACTGTGATATTGAATCGTTTGCCTTGGAAACAAACAGAGATCATTCTGTTGTTTTTGAGATTGCACCCAAATACTGCATTTCAGACTGTTTTGTTGACTATGAGGGCTACTCCATTTCTTCAAAGGGATTCTTGCCCACAGTAGAAGATACAATGGTCATCTGAATTAAATTCGCCCATTCCAGTCCATTTTAGTTCACTGATTCCTAAGATGTCGATGTTCACTCTTGCCATGTCCTGTTTGACCACTTTCAATTTATCTTGATTCATGGACCTAACATTCCAGGTTCCTATGCAATATTGTTCTTTACAGCATCAGACTTTATTTCCATCAGCAGTCACACCCAGAACTGGGCGTTGTGTTTGCTTTGGCTCCGTCTCTTCATTCTTTCTGGTGTTATTTCTCCACTCTTCTCTAGTAGCATATTGGGCACCTACCGACCTGGGGAGTTCATCTTTCAATGTCATATCTTTTTGCCTTTTCATACTGTTTATGGGGTTCTCAAGGCAAGAATACTGAAGTGGTGTACCAGTACCTTCTCCAGTGGAGAACGTTTTGTCAGAACTCTCCACCATGACCTGTCCATCTTGGGTGGCCCTACGCAGCCTGGCTCATAATTTCACCGAGTTAGACAAGGCTCTGGTCCATGTGATGAGTTTGATTAGAAGTGCTTAGGACACTGCAACTCAGAAGAATGATTACCTAAAACTCAGAGACACGCCCCAGGATGCCAGCTGACTTCTTGAGTGACCTCACTAAAGCAGCCACTGACTGGGGATGTGTCAGTGAGAAAGGGGATTTCCCTTGGTCCAGATTTGAGGCCTGGGTCGCCAAGATAGCAGCCTCCCTATCTGTGTCAAAGGCTGAGGTTGATCACCTTGGCCGTGGTGGACGTTTTGTCCTTCCATACGCAGGACTTGCATTGTTGCCAAATGGAAGTCTCTCCCCTGTAGTACCTCCCACCTCCTGTGGTGGTGTCTCCCACCTCTGCAGGCACAATGGAGTGTTCCAGTCTCACACCTCATCTTCCAGCACCCCCAGGAGGTGAGACCCCCATGGGGAGCCATTTTTCACTCAGTCTTGTTGGTCCTGGCTGGGACCCGACTATTTACATTTCTGCTGCTGCTGCTGCTGCTAAGTCATTTCAGTCATGTCCGACTCTGTGTGACCCCATGGATGGCAGCCCACCAGGCTCCCCCGTCCCTGGAATTCTCCAAGCAAGAGCACTGGAGTGGGTTGCCATTTCCTTCTCCAACGCATGAAAGTGAAAAATGAAAAGTGAAAGTGAAGTCGCTCAGTCGTGTCTGACCCTCAGCGACCCCATGGACTGCAGCCTTCCAGGCTCCTCAGTCCATGGGATTTTCCAGGCAAGAGTACTGGAGTGGGGTGCCATTGCCTTCTCCATTTGCGTTTCTAACCCTGCTCGATCTCCCTCCTACACAACTGGTGAACTCCATGATGAGCAAAGGTCTACGTTTAGACCTTTAAACTCTAACAAGCTTTCCTCTTGTTAACTGTAACAGAGTGTCTGCTCCAAGAATGATGTGAGGAGGGAGTCAACAAGCTTTACTTCTCCTGCACCACTGATGGACAGCATTGTGGCAGCATCTATCAGGGTGAAAAATCGTTATAAATCCTTGTCTTGTCTCAGAGGGAACTTGTTCAGGTCATGTTGTTAATATTTGAGGGAGGGAAAGCAAAAGCATTTTGAAGGCCAAAGTGGGGCCTCTTCTGCATGAATGTGTGTGTGTGTGCACTTTAAATACAGAGAAACGTGTTTGAAAGGAACAGGGAGGCACCAATAACTAACCCCTGTGGTAGGCCCTGGAAGCAGAGAATGTGGAGTGTGATGACCTGTGTAGTCCATGTACTGATACACTAATGAAATCTTTCTCCAGCCCCGTACTCATGTAATATTTGAGTAAACGAGGGGACTACGACAGGGCTGTCTGCTGTCACCCTGTTTGTTTAATCTATATGCTGAGTACATCATGAGAAATGCCAGGCTCGATGAGTTACAAGCTGGAATCCTGATAGGCAGGAGAAACATCAACAACCTCAGATATGCAGATGATACAACACTAATGGCAGAAAGCAAAGAGGAACTAAGGAGCCTCTTGATGAGGGTGAAGGAGGAGAGTGAAAGAGCCGGCTTAAAACTAAATATTAAAAAAACTAAGATCATGGCATCTGGCCCCATGATTTCATGGCAAATAGTGGGAGAAAGGTGGAAGTTGTGACAGATGTCCCCATCGTGGGCTCTAAAATCACTGCAGAAGGTGACTGCAGCCATGAAATCAGAAGACATTTGCTTCCTGGCAGGAAAGCTCTGAGAAGCTTAGTGTGTTAAAAGCAGAGACATTACTCTGCCAACAAAGGTCCATATAGTCAAGGCTATGGTCTTCCCAGCAATCATGTATGGTTGTGACAGCTGGACCGTAAAGAAGGCAGAGTGCTGAAGAATTGATGCCTTCAAAGTTTGGTTCTGGAGAAGACTCCTGAGAGTCCCTTTGATAGCAAGGAGATCAAACCAGTCAATCTTAAGGGAAATCAACCCTGAATACTCATTGGAAGGACTGATGTTGAAGCTGAAACTCCAGTATTTTGGTCGTCTTATGTGAACAGCTGACTCACTGGAAAACTCTCTGATGCTGGGAAGGATTGAGGGCAGAAGGAGAAGAGGGCATCAGAGGATGAGATGGCTGGATGGCATCACCGATGCAATGCACATGAACTTGGGCAAACTTTGGGAGATGGTGAGGGACAGAGAGGCCGGTTGTGCGGTAGTCCATGGAGTCGCAAAGAGTTGGAAACAACTAAGCAGCTGAGTAAATTGTAGAATTCCTGGAACACAGGTTAACATAATGTGAAGTTGGGTGGAGATAGGGAGGACCACAGAGAGAGAAAGAGAAAGAGAGAGACAGCACAGGATCGAGCACTACACATATTTGCACAGGGTTCTCTGGGAGTCAAAATGGCTGTCTGGGGAGGCCTTACAGATAGCTGTGAAAAGACGAGAAGGAAAAAGCAAAGGAGAAAAGAAAAGATATAAACATCTGAATTCAGAGTTCCAAAGAATAGCAAGAAGAGATAAGAAAGCCTTCTTCAGCAATCAATGCAAAGAAATAGAGGAAAACAACAGAATGGGAAAGACTAGAGATCTCTTCAAGAAAATTGGAGATACCAAAGGGACATTTCATGCAAAGATGGGCTCGATAAAGGACAGAAATGGCATGGGCCTAACAGAAGCAGAAGATATTAAGAAGAGATGGCAAGAATACACAGAAGAACTGTACAAAAAAGATCTTCACGACCCAGATAATCACGATGGTGTGATCACTCACCTAGAGCCAGACATCCTGGAATGCGAAGTCAAGTAGGCCTTAGAAAGCATCACTACGAACAAAGCTAGTGGAGGTCATAGAATTCCAGTTGAGCTATTCCAAATCCTGAAAGATGATGTTGTGAAAGTGCTGCACTCAATATGCCAGCAAATTTGGAAAACTCAGCAGTGGCCACAGGACTGGAAAAATTCAGTTTTCATTCCAATCCCCTAGAAAGGCAATGCCAAAGAATGCTCAAACTATTGCACAATTGTACTCATCTCACACACTAGTAAAGTAATGCTCAAAATTCTCCAAGCCAGGCTTCAGCAATATGTGAACCGTGAACTTCCTGATGTTCAAGCTGCTTTTATAAAGGGGAGAGGAACCAGAGATCAAATTGCCAACATCCGCTGGATCATGGAAAAAGCGAGAGCGTTCCAGAAAAACATCTATTTCTGCTTTATTGACTATGCCAAAACCTTTGACTGTGTGGATCACAATAAACTGTGGAAAATTCTGAAAGAGATGGGAATACCAGACCACCTGATCTGCCTCTTGAGAAATTTGTATGCAGATCAGGAAGCAACAGTTAGAACTGGACATGGAACAACAGACTTGTTCCAAATAGGAAAAGGAGTTTGTCAAGGCTGTATATTGTCACCCTGTTTATTTAACTTATATGCAGAGTACATCATGAGAAACGCTGGACTGGAAGAAACACAAGCTGGAATCAAGATTGCCTGGAGAAATATCCATAACCTCAGATATGCAGATGACACTACCCTTATGGCAGAAAGTGAAGAGGATCTAAAAAGCCTCTTCATGAAAGTGAAAGTGGAGAGTGAAAAAGTTGGCTTAAAGCTCAACATTCAGAAAACGAAGATCATGGCATCCAGTCCCATCACTTCATGGAAAATAGATGGGGAAACAGTGGAAACAGTGTCAGACTTTATTTTTCTGGACTCGAAAATCAATGCAGATTTTGATTGCAGCCATGAAATTAAAAGACGCTTACTCCTTGGAAGGAAAGTTATGACCAACCTTGATAGCATATTCAAAAGCAGAGACATTACCTTACCATCAAAGGTTCGTCTAGTCAATGCTATGGTTTTTCCTGTGGTCATGTATGGATGTGAGACTTGGACTGTGAAGAAGGCTGAGCGCCGAAGAATTGATGCTTTTGAACTGTGGTGTTGGAGAAGACTCTTGAGAGTCCCTTGGACTGCAAGGAGATCCAACCAGTCCTTTCTGAAGATCAGCCCTGGGATTTCTTTGGAAGGAATGATGCTAAAACTGAAACCCCAGTACTTTGGCCACCTCATGTGAAGAGTTGACTCATTGGAAAAGACCCTGATGCTGGGAGGGATTGGGGGCAGGAGGAGAAGGGGACGACAGAGGATGAGATGGCTGGATGGCATCACTGACTCGTTGGACGTGAGTCTGAGTGAACTCCGGGAGTTGGTGATGGACAGGGAGGCGTGGCGTGCTGGGATTCATGGGGTCGCAAAGAGTCAGACACAACTGAGCGACTGATCTGATCTGATCTCTGGGAGTCCCCCCCCACATTCTGATCAGCTTATGTGTGAGGGGGATGCACCTAAGGCCAAGAAAAGAGCCACGGAAAAGGATTGGGTGGAGGAATCCCAGAGTTCACAGAGGGATGGAGACAGTTCTTCTTATCTGCCAGAGGGAAGAATACACTCAGGATGTGCAGGTGTCTTGCACAATACTCAGCAACGTATTACCTCAGTAGTGGGGCTAATTAGCCCTAAATTACTGAGTGCTCTTGTTCAGTCTAACAATGATTGAAATCAGGCCTGAAAAGGATAAATCTCCTTCTAATCATCTGAAATGCATCACAGGATCAATCCCAACATCACTGAAAGGAATTATCATTATTGCTATTACTCCTATCCTAAAATCTAGAACCCAACAAGGTAAAATTCTCCATGTCTAGCATATAGTAAAAAATTGTATTGGATTGAAAATAGCTATAGCCAGAAAATAACTGAAGGTCAGCTCAACAAATGGGAAGATTGACTCAAACATCAGCAGTGATTCTGATTTGACATCAGCAGTGGCAGAAAGAGAAACAAAAAGCCACGTTTCATACACAGGAACAAAATTAAGAAAGGCAGAAAAATTCTCATCAGAATTTATGCCATCCAGAATTCTATAACTAGTAGAAATACTTTTTTGAAAATGAAGATGAAGTGGAAATACTTAAACCAATGATTATCACACTAAACATCTGAGAATATTCATTGCTAACAGATGTGCCCTGTAAAGCTTGTTAATAAAGTTCTTAAGGGAAAAGGAAGATGATATCAAAAGCAACTTTGTATCTATACAAAGAAGTGAATAATACTGGAAATGGTGAAAACCTTTTTATAAATACACATTTGAAAAATATTTAATGTCTTGAAATGATAATCGTCTAAAGCAAAATATTAATAGCACAATGTCGTGTTTGTTACACATGTAAAAATAAAATGTGGAAAACAATAGCACAAAGGATAGCAGGAAGAAAAGGGAAATACACCATGTACCAGACCACCTGACCTGCCTCTTGAGAAACCTACATGCAGGTCAGGAAGCAACAGTTAGAACTGGACGTGGAACAACAGACTGGTTCCAAATAGGAAAAGGAGTTCGTCAAGGCTGTATATTGTCACCCTGTTTATTTAACTTATATGCAGAGTACATCATGAGAAAGGCTGGGCTGGAAGAAGCACAAGCTGGAACCAAGATTGCCAGGAGAAATATCAATAACCTCAGATATGCAGATGACACCACCCTTATGGCAGAAAGTGAAGAGGAACTCAGAAGCCTCTTGATGAAAGTTAAAGAGGGGAGAGAAAAAGTTGGCTTAAAGCTCAACATTCAGAAAACGAAGATCATGGCATCTGGTCCCATCACTTCATGGGAAATAGATGGGGAAACACTGGAAACAGTGTCAGACTTTATTTTGTTGGGCTCCAAAATCACTGCCGATTTTGATTGCAGCCATGAAATTAAAAGACACTTACTCCTTGGAAGGAAAGTTATGACCAACCTAGATAACATATTCAAAAGCAGAGATATTCCTTTGCCAACAAAGGTCCGTCTAGTCAAGGCTATGGTTTTTCCTGTGGTCATATATGGATGTGAGAGTTGGACTGTGAAGAAAGCTGAGCGCTGAAGAATTGATGCTTTTGAACTGTGGTGTTGGAGAAGACTCTTGAGAGTCCCTTGGACTGCAAGGAGATCCCAATAGTCCATCCTAAAGGAGACCAGTCCTGGGTGTTCATTGGAAGGACTGATGCTGAGGCTGAAACTCCAATACTTTAGCCACCTCATGTGAAGCGTTGTCTCATTGGAAAAGACCCAGAAGCTGGGAGGGATTGGGGGCAGGAGGAGAAGGGGACGACAGAGGATGAGATGGCTGGATGGCATCACCGACTCAATGCACAGGAGTTTGGGTGAACTCCGGGAGTTGATGATGGACAGGGAGACCTGGTGTGCTGCGATTCGTGGTGTATCAATGAGTTGGACACAGCTGAGTGACTGAACTGCAGTGAACTGAAGGCTCTTATGTAAGAAATGGGTATAACATCAATTGAAGGCCTATTGTAAGAAGTATAAAATGCATATTGTAAACTCTAGAGCCACCCTAGAAAAAATTTTTTGGCTATACATGCAGCTCATGGGATCTTAGTTCCCTGGCTAGGGACTGGACCTGGGGCCGTGGCAATGAAAGCACCGAATCCTAATCATTGGACCACCAGGGAATTCCCTAGAAAGATTTTTAATAAGATGTATATCTAGAAAGACAATAGTAGCAATAAAATGGACTAATAAAGAAATAACCAATCTAAATGAAGAAAAGAAACGGGAAAATAGTCACTAAAAAATATACGTGATATAAAGAAAAGCATATCCAGATAGTAGATTTAAAACTGAATGATTTAGCCACTAATTGTAAGTTGCCTACACACGTCAATTATAAGACCTACTTTGGGGGACTCCCCTGGTTGTCCAGTGGTTCAGGATCTGCTTTCCAATGCAGGGGACACAGATTTGATCCTTGGTCTGGCAACTAAGCCCTTGTGCCGCAGCAAGAGAAGCCCACACACTGCAACTAGAGAGAAGCCTGAGTGCAGCAGCAAAGACCCATGAAGCCAGATAAAACATAAAGACCTTCTTTGTCAGATCACATTTATGTATGGTAAAAAAATAATCTCACCTTAAATAAGCTAATAATTTAAAATTAAATGTGTGGAAATACTTATACCTCCAAATCCCAAATCAAACGAAAGCTGGAGAGGCTGAATTAACATCATAAAAGTATACTTCAGAATGAAGATTTTTTGCGGAAGATAAAGGGCAGTACATAATGATAGAGAATTCAATTCACTGAGGAGACATAATAGTCAGGAATGTGTATGCAATTTCAGAATACAGGAGCCAAAATCTGATAGAATGGAAAGGAGAAACAGACAATCCACAGTTGTAGTTGAAGACTTTCACTTTTCACGCTCAGCCATTAATACAGTAAGTGAGCAACACAATGAAAAAATATATAGAAGATTTGAGCAATACTATTAACCGACTTGACGTAATTGATATTTATAGAACGTGCCCAGTCCCAGTTGTGTCCGACTGTTTGAGACCCCATGGACTGTAGTGTCCATGGAATTTTTCAGGGAAGAATACTGGAGCGGGTTGCCATTTCTTACTCCAGGGGACTTTCCAGACCCAGAGATTGAACCCGCGTCTCTTGCCTCTCTTGCGTTGGCAGGCAGATTCTTTACCACTGCGCCACCTGGGAAGCCCATTTATTGAGCAACAGCAACTAAATACATATTCTTCTGAAGTGAATATGGAAGTTCAACCAAATATGCCAGTTAAAAACCTTACTAAGTTCAAAAGGACTGAAATCACACAAAATATATTTCCTGACCAAAAAAATAATTAAAATAAAGATTAACTATGGAAAGTGACCTGGAAAATCACAAACTGCTTGTAAATTGAACAAAACTTCAAATTAATGCAAGGATCAAAGGAGAAATAGAAAATACAATATGTCAAAATTATGAGGTGATGCCAAAGATTCACAGAGGGGTATTTATAGCATTAAATGTTTGTATTAAAAAAGGGAAAAGGCCAATTATCATTAGAGGATCAATAATCTTCTTTAAGAAACTAGAATACAACAAAATTTAACCCAAATCCAGCAAAAAAAAAGAATAACAAACATCTTGGCAGAAATCAATTAAATAGAAACCAGAAAATCAGTAGTACCAAAAAATTCAGTTGAAACCAGTGGCTGATACTGTGAATAGATTAATATGATAATAAACCTATAGCCTGATTGATTAAAAAAGAGAGAGAGAAAGAAGAGTGACACTAATTACCAACTTCAGTAATACCATAGGAGACAGCAGTACAGAGCTCTCAGATATTAAATGCACAATGAAGGAAGATTTTAAAAATGTTATTCAAAATTTTTTGCATGGTTGGTAGTATTGGACTCTTTGTGACCCTGTGGACTATAGCCCACCAGGCTCCTCTCTCCATGGGATTTTCCAGGCAAAAATACTGGAATGGGTTGCCATTTCCTCTTCCAGGGGATCTCCTGATCCAGGAATCGAACCTGCGTCTCTTATGTCTCCTGAATTGGCCGGTGGTTCTTTACCACTGAGCCATCTGGGAAGAACCAAAATTTGTTGAACATAAATCTAAAAGTGTGTTCTCACTACACACACACACACTTTAACAAGAAAAGAAACAAAGAACACAGAGAAATTTTAGGATGGGTTGGATATGTCTATTATCTTGATTCTGGTGATGATATTATCATTGTGTGCATATGCCCAAACTCATCAAATTGTACACAGTAAATATATACAATTTGTTGCATATCAATTATGCTTCAATAAACTATTTAGGAAAGGAGAGCAGAAAAATGTTATCCAAAAAATTGATACTTGGATAAAATGAGAACATTTCTTGAAAAATACTGACTAACCAAGGTCACTCAAAAATAAATAAGGATGAATAACTTTATTAAGGAAGTTAATGTGCACGCATTGCTTCCGTCATGTCTGACTCTTTCCATTTCTATGGACTATAGGCCTCCAGGCTCCTTGGTCCATGGGATTCTTCAGGCAAGAATAGTGGAGTGGGTTGCCAGGCCCACCTTCAGGGGATCTACCTGTCCCAGGGATTGAGCCCGCGTCTCTTACCTCTCTTGCATTGGCAGGCAGGTTCTTTACCGCTAGTGCAACCTGGGAAGCCCCAAAGAAGATAATTCTTCTGCTTCATTTTATGAGGCCATTGTTACCCTGATACCAAACCAAACCAAAAAAGACAACACAAGAAAAGAAAACCACAGACCAATATTTTTATGAATATAGACACAAAGATTCTTAGTAAAATACTGCTGCTGCTGCTGCTGCTGCTGCTGCTGCTAAGTCTCTTCAGTCGTGTCCGACACTGTGCGACCCCATAGATGGCAGCCCACTAGGCTCCTCTGTCCCTGGGATTCTCCAGGCAAGAAAACTAGAATGGGTTGCCATTTCCTTCTCCAATGCATGAAAGTGAAAGTGAAAGTGAATTCGCATAGCCATGTCCGACTCCTAGCGGCCTCATGGACTGCAGCCTACCAGGCTCCTCCATCCATGGGATTTTCCAGGCAAGAGTACTGGAGTGGGGTGCCATTGCCTTCTCCGAGTAAAATACTAGTAAACCAAATTATATACCATGAGGAAGTAGGATTTATCCCAGGAATGCAACTTTGATTTAATATTAAGACTGAAATAAGTTAATCAGTCATCATCATCATCAGTTCAGTTGCTCAGTCGTGTCCATTTCTTTGTGACCCCATGAACCGCAGCACTCCAGGCCTCCCTATCCATCACCTAGTCCCGGAGTCCACCCAAACCCAAGGCCGTTGTGTCGATGATGCCATCCAACCATCTCATCCTCTGTTGTCCCCCTCTCCTCCTGCCCTCAATCTTTCCCAGCATCAAGGTCTTTTGCAATGAGTCAACTCTCTGCATCAGGTGGCCAAAGTATTGGAGTTTCAGCTTCAGCATCAGTCCCTCCAATGAACACCCAGGAATGACCTCCTTTAGGATGGACTGGTGGGATCTCCTTGCAGTCCCAGGGACTCTCAAGAGTCTTCTCCAACACCACAGTTCAAAAGCATCAATTCTTCGACACTCAGCTTTCTTTATAGTCCAGCTCGCACATCCATACATTAATGCACCACATCAACAGAATAAAAGACAAAAACCACATTAGCATCTCAGTACCTACATGAATAGCATTGGACAAAATTCAGGGTCCCTTCAAGACAAACAGACTCAAACTAGAAGTAAAAGGCAACAGTTTCAACCTGATATAAAACATCTCTGAAAAACTCACAGCTATCATCGTACTTAATGATAAAAGGCAGAAGTACTGACTTCCCCTGAAAATCAGGAACAATACAAAGATATCATCTCTTACCACTTCTATTCCACATTGTTCTGGAGCTTCTGGACAGGGTAATTAAGCAAGGGAAAGAAATAAAATGAATTTACATTGGAAAAGATGTAAAACTTTTCAATTTGCAGATGACATAATCTTGTGTATAGAAAATCTTAAAGAATCACACTCTCCCCACAGAAACTATTAGACCCAATACAGGGGCTCAACAGGTTTACAGAATACAAGGTCATATACAAAGAGCAGATATATTTCTATACACAGTCAAGACTTGTACAATAAAAACTACAAAACATTGCTGGGTGAAATTAAAGACAGTCTAGGTAAGTGGAAAGGCATCTCACATTTATGGATTGGAAGACTTACTATTGTGTTAAGATGGCAGTACTCCCCTAATAGAACCCCATCAAAATTCAAACTGTTCTTTCCCCCCAGAAATCAACAAACTGATCCTAGAATTGTAAGAATTGAAAGGGTCCTGGGATAGCCAAAACAGTGTGAAGAAAGAACAAGTACTTACACTTCCCAACTACAAAACCCACTTCAAAGCCAAAATAATCAAGACATTATATGGTGTTATAGCCACACCTTCCACGAAACAAACTCACTCAGAAGAACAATACAGATAGTGGAGTGCAGTTTATTACACCGGCGCACCCAAGGCAGAGTCTCCTCTTGGTGGAGGTCCCAGACCAGTTTTTGCGAAAACCTTGTATACCCTAAAGTGTATGTGCCCAAACCCACTTCCCCAAATTCCCTGAAATTAGTCTGAACAAAGGAAAAGAAAGATATAATCAAACTTAACCCATGATTCATATGCCTTAAGCCTAGGTAGTTAAAAGTGAACAATTATCAATAGGGCTGTGGTCATACCCCAATAAGCATAATAGAATTTATGATTCTCTTCAGTTACACAGATAATTAGGGTATTCTTTTAGGTGATGGAGAGTCTAGGTATGAGCCCTGGGGCTCTTCCACCCAGGGGCTCTGGTTTTCCAGTTGGTATGCCGTTTCCATAGATACTGGGCATATAGCTCAATGTCCACAGTCCAGCCCAAGATGGAGTCCTGCTTTCAAGATGGAGCCGGTTCTGAGGGGGAGGAGCCAAGATGGCGGAGGAGTAGGACGGGGAGAACACTTTCTCCCCCACAAATTCATCAAAAGAGCATTTAAACGTCGAGTAAATTCCACAAAACAACTTCTGAATGCCGGCAGAGGACATCAGGCACCCAGAAAAGCAACCCAACTCTTCGAAAGGAGGTAGGAAAAAATATTAAAAACAAAAAAAAAGAGACAAAAGAGGGAGGGACGGAGTTCCGTCCCGGGAAGGGAATCTTAAAAAGAGAGAAGTTTCCAAACATCAGGAAACCTTCTCACTGCCGAATCTGTGCCGAGCTTTGGAAGCACAGAGGGCAACATAACAGGGAGAAAAAATAAATAAACAATTTAAAACTCGCAGATTGCGAGCCCTACGGTAACTCCCCCAGCGGAGAAGCAGCGCAGACGCCTGCATCCGCCATTAGCAAACCGGGGCTGGGCAGGGAGGCGCGGCGTGGGCTGCATCGCTGAGAGTAAGAATCTGGCCTGAATACCCTGAGCGCTATCTGAGCGAAATAATTTGGGCTAGCAAACCAGACTGTGGGATACCTACCACGCGAAAAGCCAGCCCTAACCTAAGACCGCCAGGCCCGCGCACGGAACAAAGGACTGAACAGACATAGCCGGCTGCAGACCTTCCCCCTCCGGTGACAGGCAGCCAGAGCCGGAAGGGGGCAATCGCAGCCCCAGAGAGACATTATCTATAAAATTGTAAGCAGGCTTCTTTGCTAACTAAAACTTCTTGGGGGTCTGGACGGTCAACATCTGCCTGAGAAGGTGCGCCGGTTTTACATCCAGATAACCGAGTGGCGGGGAGGCGATAAGTCGCAGCATTGGCGCTCGCCTGGGAAAAGCAAATTGGCGCTCGGACCTGGGAAGAGCACAAAACGCAGGCCCAACTGAGTCTGTGCCTCTGAGGACTACCCGAGTGCCTGAACCTGAGCGGCTTGGACCTGGGAGGTGCATGCAGCCCAGGGCCAGCCTCAGATTGTTCCCGGCGGAACAACCTAGAGTCCGAGCAGTGTGGACAGGGAGGCTACACGCGCCGTGAGCGGGGGCAGACCCAGGGTGGCTGAGGCACTGCGAGCCCACGCCAGTGTTATTTGTTTGCAGCATCCCTCCCTCCCTCCGCACAGCGCGACTGAACAAGTAAGCCTAAAAAAAAAAAAAAAAAAAAGTGTCCTCCACCGTGCCCTTTGAGTCAGGGCGGAAACCAGATACTGAAGAGACTAGCAAACAGAAGAAGATATAACAGAGGGAAACGCCTTGGAAGCTACAGGCAATAGATCAAAACCCTGTGGTTACTACGGACTACATAGGAAGGGGCCTATAGATCTTGAGAAATATAAATCTGACCAAGGAACTAGCCAAAAATGAACTGAACCCACAACACCCACAAAAAAAAAAAAACAAAAAAGTCCTAGATATATTTTTATTATTTTTACGATCATTCTTTCTTTTTTTTTTAATAAAAAAAAAAAATTTTAAGTCCTCTATTGTTCCTTTAATTTTCACTTTTATAACCTATTACTTTGCAAAAAAAAAAAAAGACCCTATTTTTTTCTTCTTCAGCAAACTTCATATATATATATTTTATAATTTTTTGACCTTGTTTTTTTTGTTTGTTTGTTTTTGTTTTTTTCTTCTTTTCTTTAACATTGTATTTTTGAAATTCCAAACTCTACTCTAGATTTTTAATTTTCGCTTTTTGGTATATGTTATCAATTTTGTACCTATAGTTTTTTTGGTTTTTTTTTTTATATAATTTCTGTGACTTTTTTTTTTTCTTCTTCTCTGTTTCTTTCTCTTCTTCTTTTATATAACATTGTATATCTGAAATTCCAAACTTTACTCTAGATTTTTAATTTATGCTTTTTGGTATTTGATATCAATTTTGTACCTGTATTTTCTTTATAATTTTTGTGACATTGTTCGTATTTGTTTGTTTGTTTTCTCTCTTTATTTTTCTTCTTCTTCTTTTTTTTTTTTAACATTGTATTTTTGAAATTCCAAACTCTACTCTAGATTTTTAAATTTTGCTTTCTGGTATTAGTTATCAATTTTGTAGCTGTACTTTCTTTATAATTTTCGCGACCTTGTTTGTTTTTGTTTGTTCGTTTTTTCTCTCTTTCTTTTCCTTCTTCTTTTCTTTAACATCGTATTTTTGAAATTCCAAACTCTACTCTAGATTTTTAATTTTCGCTTTCTGGTATTAGTTATCAATTTTGTACCTGTACTTTCTTTATAATTTTCGCGACCTTGTTTGTTTTTGTTTGTTCGTTCTTTCTCTCTTTCTTTTCCTTCTTCTTTTCTTTAACATCGTATTTTTGAAATTCCAAACTCTACTCTAGATTTTTAATTTTTGCTTTTATGTATTTGTTACCAATTTTGTACCTTTAAGGACCCAATCTTCAGGACCCATTTTTCACTAGGGAGTGAGATTACTGGCTTGACTGCTCTCTCTCCCTTTGGACCCTCCTTTTTCTCCACCAGGTCGCCTGTGTCTCCTCCCTAACCCCTCTCTACTCTACCCAACTCTGTGAATTTCTGTGTGTTCCAGACGGTGGAGAACACTTAGGGAACTGATTACTGGCTGGATCTGTCTCCCTCCTTTTCATTCCCCCTTTTATCCTTCTGGCCACCTCTGTTACCTTCCTCCTTCTTCTCTTCTCTGTATAACCCCGTGAACATCTCTGAGTGGTCCAGTTGTGGAGTGCACATAAGGAAGTGACTACTGGCTAGCCCACTCTCTCCACTATTGATTCACCTCATCTCATTTGGGTCACCTCTAACTCCCTCCTCCCTCTTCTCTTCGCCATGTAACCCTGTGAACCTCTCTGAGTGACTCTCACTGTAGAGAAACTTATCATCTTTAATGTAGATGTTTTATCAATGGTGCTGTATAGAAGGAGAAGTTTTGAAACTACTGTAAAAATAAGACCGATAATCAGAAGCAGGAGACTTAAGTCCAAACCCTGACTCCAGGGAACTCCTGACTCCAAGGAACATTCATTCACAGGAGCTCATCAAATGCCTCCATACCGACACTGAAACCAAGCACCACACAAGGGCCAATAAGTTCCAGGGCAAGACATACCAAGCAAATTCTCCAGCAACAAAGGAACACAGCCCTGAGCTTCAAGATACAGGCTGCCCAAAGTCACCCCAAAACTATAGACATCTCATAACTCATTACTGGACATTTCATTGCACTCCAGAGAGAAGAAATACAGCTCCACCCACCAGAACACCGACACAAGCTTCCCTAACCAGGAAACCTTGACAAGCCACCTGTACAAACCCACACACAGTGAGGAAACGCCATAATAAAGAGAACTCCACAAACTGCCAGAATACAGAAAGGACACCCCAAACTCAGCAATTTAAACAAGATGAAGAGACAGAGGAATACTCAGCAGATAAAGGAACAGGATAAATGCCCACCAAACCAAACAAAAGAGGAAGAGATAGGGAATCTACCTGATAAAGAATCCCGAATAATGATAGTGAAATTGATCCAAAATCTTGAAACTAAAATGGAATCACAGATAAATAGCCTGGAGACAAGGATTGAGAAGATGCAAGAAAGGTTTAACAAGGACCTAGAAGAAATAAAAAAGAGTCAATATATAATGAATAATGCAATAAGTGAAATTAAAAACACTCTGGAGGCAACAAATAGTAGAATAACAGAGGCAGAAGACAGGATTAGTGAATTAGAAGATAGAATGGTAGAAATAAATGAATCAGAGAGGATAAAAGAAAAACGAATTAAAAGAAATGAGGACAATCTCAGAGACCTCCAGGACAATATTAAACGCTACAACATTCGAATCATAGGGGTTCCAGAAGAAGAAGACAAAAAGAAAGACCATGAGAAAATACTTGAGGAGATAATAGTGGAAAACTTCCCTAAAATGGGGAAGGAAATAATCACCCAAGTCCAAGAAACCCAGAGAGTACCAAACAGGATAAACCCAAGGAGAAACACCCCAAGACACATATTAATCAAATTAACAAAGATCAAACACAAAGAACAAATATTAAAAGCAGCAAGGGAAAAACAACAAATAACACACAAGGGAATTCCCATAAGGATAACAGCTGATCTTTCAATAGAAACTCTTCAAGCCAGGAGGGAATGGCAAGACATACTTAAAATGATGAAAGAAAATAACCTACAGCCCAGATTATTGTACCCAGCAAGGATCTCATTCAAGTATGAAGGAGAAATCAAAAGCTTTTCAGACAAGCAAAAGCTGAGAGAATTCTGCACCACCAAACCAGCTCTCCAACAAATACTAAAGGATATTCTCTAGACAGGAAACACAAAAACAGTGTATAAACTCGAACCCAAAACAATAAAGTAAATGGCAACGGGAACATACTTATCAGTAATTACCTTAAATGTAAACGGGTTGAATGCCCCAACCAAAAGACAAAGACTGGCTGAATGGATACAAAAACAAGACCCCTACATATGTTGTCTACAAGAGACCCACCTCAAAACAGGGGACACATACAGACTGAAAGTGAAGGGCTGGAAAAAGATTTTCCATGCAAATAGGGACCAAAAGAAAGCAGGAGTAGCAATACTCATATCAGATAAAATAGACTTTAAAACAAAGGCTGTGAAAAGAGACAAAGAAGGTCACTACATAATGATCAAAGGATCAATCCAAGAAGAAGATATAACAATTATAAATATATATGCACCCAACACGGGAGCACCACAGTACGTAAGACAAATGCTAACAAGTATGAAAGGAGAAATTAACAATAACACAATAATAGTGGGAGACTTTAATACCCCACTTACACCTATGGATAGATCAACTAAACAGAAAATTAACAAGGAAACACAAACTTTAAATGATACAATAGACCAGTTAGACCTAATTGATATCTATAGGTCATTTCATCCCAAAACAATGAATTTCACCTTTTTCTCAAGCGCACATGGAACCTTCTCCAGGATAGATCACATCCTGGGCCATAAAGCTAGCCTTGGTAAATTCAAAAAGATAGAAATCATTCCAAGCATTTTTTCTGACCACAATGCAGTAAGATTAGATCTCAATTACAGGAGAAAAACTATTAAAAATTCCAACATATGGAGGCTGAACAACACGCTGCTGAATAACCAACAAATCACAGAAGAAATCAAAAAAGAAATCAAAATTTGCATAGAAACGAATGAAAATGAAAACACAACAACCAAAAACCTGTGGGACACGGTAAAAGCAGTCCTAAGGGGAAAGTTCATAGCAATACAGGCACACCTCAAGAAACAAGAAAAAAGTCAAATAAATAACCTAACTCTACACCTAAAGCAACTAGAAAAAGAAGAAACGAAGAACCCCAGGGTTAGTAGAAGGAAAGAAATCTTAAAAATTAGAGCAGAAATAAATGCAAAAGAAACAAAAGAGACCATAGCAAAAATCAACAAAACCAAAAGCTGGATCTTTGAAAGGATAAATAAAATTGACAAACCATTAGCCAGACTCATCAAGAAACAAAGGGAGAAAAATCAAATCAACAAAATTAGAAACGAAAATGGAGAGATCACAACAGACAACACAGAAATACAAAGGATCATAAGAGACTACTATCAACAATTATATGCCAATAAAATGGACAACGTGGAAGAAATGGACAAATTCTTAGAAAAGTACAACTTTCCAAAACTGGACCAGGAAGAAATAGAAAATCTTAACAGACCCATCACAAGCATGGAAATTGAAACTGTAATCAAAAATCTTCCAGCAAACAAAAGCCCCGGTCCAGACGGCTTCACAGCTGAATTCTACCAAAAATTTAGAGAAAAGCTAACACCTATCCTGCTCAAACTCTTCCAGAAAATTGCAGAGGAAGGTAAACTTCCAAACTCATTCTATGAGGCCACCATCACCCTAATACCAAAACCTGACAAAGATCCCACAAAAAAAGAAAACTACAGGCCAATATCACTGATGAACATAGATGCAAAAATCCTTAACAAAATTCTAGCAATCAGAATCCAACAACACATTAAAAAGATCATACACCATGATCAAGTGGGCTTTATCCCAGGGATGCAAGGATTCTTCAATATCCGCAAATCAATCAATGTAATACACCACATTAACAAATTGAAAAATAAAAACCATATGATTATCTCAATAGATGCAGAGAAAGCCTTTGACAAAATTCAACATCCATTTATGATAAAAACTCTCCAGAAAGCAGGAATAGAAGGAACATACCTCAACATAATAAAAGCTATATATGACAAACCCACTGCAAACATTATCCTCAATGGTGAAAAATTGAAAGCATTTCCTCTAAAGTCAGGAACAAGACAAGGGTGCCCACTTTCACCATTACTATTCAACATAGTTTTGGAAGTTTTGGCCACAGCAATCAGAGCAGAAAAAGAAATAAAAGGAATCCAAATTGGAAAAGAAGAAGTAAAACTCTCACTATTTGCAGATGACATGATCCTCTACATAGAAAACCCTAAAGAGTCCACCAGAAAATTACTAGAAATAATCAATGACTACAGTAAAGTTGCAGGATATAAAATCAACACACAGAAATCCCTTGCATTCCTATACACTAATAATGAGAAAACAGAAAGAGAAATTAAGGAAACAATTCCATTCACCATTGCAACAGAAAGAATTAAATACTTAGGAATATATCTACCTAAAGAAACTAAAGACCTATATATAGAAAACTATAAAACACTGGTGAAAGAAATCAAAGAGGACACTAATAGATGGAGAAATATACCATGTTCATGGATTGGAAGAATCAATATAGTGAAAATGAGTATACTACCCAAAGCAATTTATAGATTCAACGCAATCCCTATCAAGCTACCAACAGTATTCTTCACAGAGCTAGAACAAATAATTTCACAATTTGTATGGAAATACAAAAAACCTCGAATAGCCAAAGCGATCTTGAGAAAGAAGAATGGAACTGGAGGAATCAACCTACCTGACTTCAGGCTCTACTACAAAGCCACAGTTATCAAGACAGTATGGTACTGGCACAAAGACAGAAATATTGATCAATGGAATAAAATAGAAAGCCCAGAGATAAATCCACGCACATATGGACACCTTATCTTCGACAAAGGAGGCAAGAATATACAATGGATTAAAGACAATCTCTTTAACAAGTGGTGCTGGGAAATCTGGTCAACCACTTGTAAAAGAATGAAACTGGACCACTTTCTAACACCATACACAAAAATAAACTCAAAATGGATTAAAGATCTAAACGTAAGACCAGAAACTATAAAACTCCTAGAGGAGAACATAGGCAAAACACTCTCCGACATACATCACAGCAGGATCCTCTATGACCCACCTCCCAGAATATTGGAAATAAAAGCAAAAATAAACAAATGGGACCTAATTAACCTTAAAAGCTTCTGCACATCAAAGGAAACTATTAGCAAGGTGAAAAGACAGCCTTCAGAATGGGAGAAAATAATAGCAAATGAAGCAACCGACAAACAACTAATCTCAAAAATATACAAGCAACTCCTACAGCTCAACTCCAGAAAAATAAACGACCCAATCAAAAAATGGGCCAAAGAACTAAATAGACATTTCTCCAAAAAAGACATACAGAGGGCTAACAAACACATGAAAAGATGCTCAACATCACTCATTATCAGAGAAATGCAAATCAAAACCACTATGAGGTACCATTTCACACCAGTCAGAATGGCTGCGATCCAAAAGTCTACAAATAATAAATGCTGGAGAGGGTGTGGAGAAAAGGGAACCCTCTTACACTGTTGGTGGGAATGCAAACTAGTACAGCCACTATGGAGAACAGTGTGGAGATTCCTTAAAAAACTGGAAATAGAACTGCCTTATGATCCAGCAATCCCACTGCTGGGCATACACACTGAGGAAACCAGAAGGGAAAGAGACACGTGTACCCCAATGTTCATCGCAGCACTGTTTATAATAGCCAAGACATGGAAGCAACCTAGATGTCCATCAGCAGATGAATGGATAAGAAAGCTGTGGTACATATACACAATGGAGTATTACTCAGCCATTAAAAAGAATACATTTGAATCAGTTCTAATGAGGTGGATGAAACTGGAGCCTATTATACAGAGTGAAGTAAGCCAGAAGGAAAAACATAAATACAGTATACTAAGGCATATATATGGAATTTAGAAAGATGGTAACAATAACCTGGTGTACGAGACAGCAAAAGAGACACTGATGTATAGAACAGTCTTATGGACTCTGTGGGAGAGGGAGAGGGTGGGAAGATTTGGGAGAATGGCAATGAAACATGTAAAATATCATGTAGGAAACGAGTTGCCAGTCCAGGTTCGATGCATGATGCTGGATGCTTGGGGCTGGTGCACTGGGACGGCCCAGAGGGATGGTATGGGGAGGGAGGAGGGCGGAGGGTTCGGGATGGGGAACACATGTATACCTGTGGCGGATTCATTTTGATATTTGGCAAAACTAATACAATTATGTAAAGTTTAAAAATAAAATAAAACTGGAAGAATAAAAAAAAATAAATAAAATAAATTACTGCAAAAAAAAAAAAAAAAAAAGATGGAGCCGGTTCTATCTGTTTCCTCCTTCAATGGTAGTGACATAAGGATTGTATATAGACAGATACCAGAATAGAATGGAGATGTAAGAAACAAAACCATATCTCTGTGGTTAATTGATTATTGTGAGGGGTGCAGAGGCCATTCAATGGCAAAGAATAATGTTTCAACAAATGGTCTTGGGATAACTGGATGTTCACAAGCAAAAGAATCAGTTTAGACTTATACCTCACACTGTGTATAACTAACTAAAAATTGATCAAAAACCTAAATATAAGAGCTAAAACTATAAAGCACTCAGAGGAAAACAGAGATGTAAATGTTAATGTTGGATTAGGCAATGATTTCCTAGATATGCTACAAAAGCACAAGCACCAAAAGAAACAAAAACAGGCAATTTGGAATCATCAAAATGAAAACTTTTATCTTTCAAAGGACACTATCAAGAAAGTGAAACATCCTGGGCACCTACTGGATACTGGCAAGGAGCCTTGAATCCCAGGCAGACCAGAAGAACACCCAAACAACCCTGTATGGTGTGGGGAAGGGGGAAACGAGGGGGAAGGAGATGTGCAGGCTAGGTGGGATCAGTGCTCCTGAGGTGCAGCTAGGGGAGGACAAGTTCCCACACCTGGAGAGGCACTTTTACCTCGAGGGGATCTGTGGGGATGGGGAAGGACCTTTGGGGTTATGGAGGAATGCACCTGGTGTTTCTGCCCCCACTCCCCACATTCAACCTCCAGGAACCTGCTGAGGCCTGAGGCTTACTCCTCTGTACTCTGAAACTGGAGGCACTCTGGGGCCCCCTCCAGGCCACACTCAGCATAGGCCACACCCCTGCCTAAGCCCACCCTGCCTGAGCTCCACCACACCTAAGCCCTGCCTTTACAGCAAAGGTTTCTTCTACCTTTTTAAAAATTTCCCTATTTTGCTAGTGTAGCTGTGTCTTACCTTCCAGTGATTGTTTCATTTATATGTTTAATTTTTCTAATTTACCTGTTAGTTTTCTTATTTATTTTATTTTTTATTATTTGTCACTGTCTTCCACATTTCTTTTCTTTTCCTTTATTTTTTGGTTTGCCATACAGCTTGCAGGATCTTGATTCATGAGCTTGAGCTCCTGTGGTGGGAGGACCAAGTCCAAACTGCTGGATTAATTGAGACACTCAGACCTCACGGAATACTATTTGGAGTGAGGTCTCCTGGAGGGCCACATCTCAACACCTGGTCCTGGCCCTACTTAACTGCCTGCAAACTCCAGTGCTAAAATTCTCAGGCCAATCAATCCTGGAGGGCCACATCTAAACACCTGGTCCTGGCCCTACTTAACTGCCTGCAAACTCCAGTGCTAAAATTCTCAGGCCAATCAATCAGTGAGAGAAGAACACAGTTCCGCCTAACAAAAACAATGATATGACAAAAAATATGTTACAGACAAAAGAGCAAGGTAAAAAAACCTAAAAGACCACATAAATGAAGAGGAAATAGGGAAACTACCTGGAAAACAATTTAGAGTAAGGATATTAAAGATGATCCAAAATCTTGAAAATACAATGGAGGCATGGATTTAAAAAAATACAAGAAATGTTTGACAAAGATTTAGAAGAAATAAGGCACAAAGTTGAAAACACAATACCTGAAATGAAAAATACACTAGAAGAAATCAATATGAGACTCACTGAGCAGGAGAACAAACAAGTGACTTGGAAGACAGAATGGTGGAAATAACTGCTGAAGAGCCGAATAAAGAAAAAGGAATGAAAAAACATAATATCTATTTCTGTCATGACTGTCTTTCTGAGACACATTCTCCACTAAGGGTAACCTGGGACTACCTATCACCACAGGTTGTGGATGCATAAGAAAGACTGCACTGGAAGGAAAAAAATATAGCCTTCAAGCCCCTTTCTCATCCTCCAGAGACCCTGCGGTTCCAGGACTCTACTTCAATGGCAGGAAAACCCCAACCTGCATCGCGCAGGCCCAACTCAGTGAGCATGCGCAGTGTGTGCGTGCGCATCCGTTGCTGCGCATGCGCTTTGGTGCCCATACGCCGTGCTGAGCGATCTGTGAGGAGCTTTGGGCCTGAGACGGGTCTCTTTATTCAGTCCCGGTTCTTTCTCACTACTTGAGACTCACCAGGTAGGTTCACAGGTCTGTCAAGTCTGGAGTTTAAGTGTATGTGCGTGTGAGGGGGAGCCAGCAAGTTTCGCGCGGGTCGGGCAGTGCGATCTAGGGCCGTTGAGGAGGAAGGCCCTCAAGGTAGTCATCTTTCTCCTCACAAATGTCGCGACGCCATAGTTCTCGCCTTGATGGCGGGAGAGGAAGGGCAGTGGGCAGAGGAGGGCAGGGGGTAGGATGATGGTGGGGGGAGACTTGGGGGTGCTATTTGAGATATTTGGTTCATTGAGGCCCTGAAACTGACGACAGAGCACAGAATCTGGGGCCGGCAGTGGGACCTGGGCAGGGGTTGGGGTGGGCGATTAAGGAAAGGCCTAGAAAGGGGACCGCAGTGGGGTTGTGACTGTATCGCGGGTTTTGTGGTAAGGTGCCAAGAGAGAAGTGGACCGGTTGCTCTGTATGCAGCATCACTTCAGCCCCAGACACTGAGAAAATCGCCATAGTCAGGCTGTAAAGACTGAGCCTTTCTTCGTGTTCCAACTGAATTCCAAGGGAGTTGGGGAAAATAGGTCTGGTGAATAGGAGTGTGACATGAGCAATAGTCCTGAGCTTTTGAATTCCTAGCAGTATTTCACTAAAGACCTTCATGTTGGAGAATTCTGTTGTGAAATCAAACGTCCTCACAAAAATTCAACCTTCTTGTGTACTTTAAGGTGATTTCTCTGCCAGCTTCGCAAAGACACAAATGGCTTTGCAAAAGACTGTATTTGGTGTAATTGAAATGCACGTACACTCATACTTAACCAGAGTTTTCTTTTGAAAGTATGTTCACATTAAAAAAAAATAAGTCAACATAAGGTCATAAAAGTGATCAAATATAGCTGTACTCTTAAATACATTTTCTAAATCACAATATTCTGCTTTCAGGGAGAAATATGAGTGGGCAAGTGGCATCAACATTGGGACCTACAAAGCAAGATTGCTCCCAGGTGGATGAACCTGTGGTTGTGAGTAACCTTACCATTTGGTGTTTTCTATTAGCACAAGTTTATTTTTGAGAAACTGTCAAGTAGTACAGATGAGGTGATAAAGATCTTCCATGCTGATAAAGGCTGACACTTTGTCTTAGGAAGGAACATTGATCCAGATATATTATAGTCCGGCGTTGCCTGGATGATTATACTGTTAAATTCCCTGGAAATGTGCCCAATGACTCCCTCCTCCTGCTCGTTAACAACAGGCTGCATAGTTCCATCCCAACATAGATTTAAATAACTTCCAAAGTCTTCCTGGGTAACTCTTATGGGAGCTAACTCTTCTCTGTGGAAAGAGTAACTTTATTAAAAGTAAGTACATAGAATTGTGTTGGGAAAATGTTGTTAGGTTTACTTATAATCAGATATATCTATGTATTATGTATATTTATGCTATTAGATGTATTAACAACAAAAGTTTTTCTTTGCATGCACTCTCTACTAGGACCAGCAGCCCAGTGTTGAGCAACCTCAACAAGCGGAACCGCCAGCTGAGATTCAGGATATCACACCTGGGAAGGAGGAAGTACATGGAGAGGATCCAGTGAATCGTGATGAAGAAGAGGAGAAGGATCCCTTTGAAGGTAAGTGTATCTGTGTGTCATGCCTTAAGACATAACCAGTAAGAAGAGGAAAGGAAACATTAGAAAAGGACTTCAGACAGTTCCTAAAAAACTGAGGAGAGTATAGTTTGCAGGTCAGTGTGGTCGCTCAAATTTTCCCTTGTTTTCAAGACGAAGAGAAGGGGGCAACTAAGTTGTCTGAGGACAACCCTGGAAAAGGAAAATGGTAATAACATTCGGAAAATTCTGCTTTCCTTTTTCTCCAGCAAAACATTCCCGGAAGAATGCTCCTGAGGTTCTTATTCATCACATTTTTAGCATACTAACCTCAGGCTTTTAATTCATAACACCGAGGGAATGAATATCATCATTCCCTTGTTTATATCGTATGCTTTACAGCTGAATTGATGCATTTTTTTTTAAAGATTCTGGCCTGGAAGCTGCTCTCCAGCAATTGGCTCTGGCAAAGACTGGGGGTGAAGGTGGAGATGGTCCCGATGTCAGGGAGGAGTTTGCATCAAATATAGAGCCTGTTGAAATGCCAGAAGCAGGTATGTCATCCATTCAGAAAGTAATTTATGTGGTTTCTGTTTTTCAGAATATCTTTACTAATATAGAGGGAACATTACTATTATTTTAATAACAGAGTTCACATATTCTTTGAAAGATAGTTCAGACCCCAGATGCCTGAATGCCTGACTTACAGACTTTCAAATAAAGAAACAGACAGGATCAAAGCCATATCGAATTGAAAATAGGAAACCGTTTTCTTCTCTTGAGTATAAGTACTTTAAGCAACAGCTAATAATTTTCAGGTTCTTTTATAATTTCTGCTTGTAGCAAATATGGAATGCATTTGTAATAAATATCAGTTTATATGAAATATGCTTAGGCATCCAAGTAGGTTCTAGTACCAGCTTTAGCATAATGTGTGTGATTCTGTGAAATCCCTTAACTTCTAAACTCAACTTTACTCATGTAAGTTGTGAATTCAGAACAGATACACGCAGATGCTGATCTTTCAATGCTGATTTTTGCATTCTCTGATTCTCTTTGATGGAATGCATACAAGAATACTCTGTTTTGTAGGATGTATTTATCATAAAATGTCATTTTGAGTCAAATTATAACAGGGGAATTGAGATTTCATTTTCTGACGGGGGACACATGTACACCTGTGGCTGATTCATGTCAATGTATGGCAAAACCCACCAGAATATTGTAATTAGTCTCCAATTAAAATCAATTAATTAATTTTTTATAAAAGAAAATGAGCCAACATTCTGCTTGATGTATGTTAAATTCTCTCAAATTCTGAATTCTCTAGCTCTTTAAAAAATAGTTGCATTTTAAATCCTTTCCCCAGGGAAGCATGAAATGACTGAATAATAAAATGGCCAAAGATAGTCTAGTTTCCTGTTTCTGTGGCTGATCAAGTTGAGAGAGTGCATTTAGTCAGTGATATTCAAGGCAGGTGTGAGTAAGATACATATGCTAAGCACACTACCTGCCCCCACGTTTGGTCTTTTTTTTGGGGGGGGGGCGAGGAGGTTGCTTATTTTAATTGGAGGATGATTACTTTACAATACTATGAAGGTTTTGCCACATACCCCACTCTCGCTCTTAAAGAACTAATAAAAATCTGAGCCTCATGATATAATCATCTCTAACCGTATCAAGTATGTTATTTTTCCTCTTTGATACATGAGTTTAAAAAGTTTTGAAGGCCAAAAATTGTAACTAGTTCTTCCTGCGTAATCAACCTAGTATCTTTCACATACCTGTTTTCCAACTTGCTGACAATAAATTGCATGGTTCTGATTTTAAAGGAGGAACTTCATAGTTAGGGAAGAATTTACTGTGTATTAGCCTTCTAAATATTTTCACCTTACATTTTTTTTTCCATTCCATTTGAACAATTAGATGAAAATACAACTTTCAGATGACTTACAAGTAACTACAGAACATGATTAAAATGTTCTCATAGAAAAATCTTAGCCCTAAACATGTGTGGTATTTAAAAAGAAAAATACATAAATTACAAGGTACATAAATATAAAATTCTACATCCAACATAAAAGGTAAGAAAAAGAGCAACAGAATAAACCTAAGGGAAAAAGAAAAAGATATTTATTAAAAGACAGGTATGAAGTGTTAGGAAGAGGAAAATAAACTCAACTAATAAATAAAGACAATGTGGTAGTTTACATAAATTTTAATATATATACATACACACACATTTTTTAATATTCTTTTCCATTGTGATTTATCACAGGAGACTGGACATTAGTTCCCTGTGCTGTATAGTAGGACCTTGTTGTTTATCCATTCTGAATGAAATGGTTTGTATCTGCCAACGCCAAACTGCCAGTCCATTCCTCTAGGTTACATCATTGTGAAGCAAATGGACAAAGCCCAAGTACACATAATTAGAAATATGAACAAGACACTAACAGTATATTACAGAATTAAAACAGGGTATAATCTGGAACTCAAATATTTTCAGAATATTGATGAAATGGCTAGTAGGGTAGAAAAACATATTATTTAACATACCCCACAGTAACTAAATAACTAAACATCACAAATACCGTGGATGAACTTTTGAAATTGGTCAGTTTTCTCTCAAAAGCCATTATCACTTAGAAACAAAAAAATCTGCTTTTCCAGATTTTCTTTCTCTCTTCCTACTTGCTTTTCTCTCTCACTCATACTCCCTCTTGCTCTCCCTTTTCTTCTCTCCTTTTTTTCTTTCTTTTTTTTTTTTTTTTTGGTGTGGCTGTGAGAAACAATCCTATTTCTGCTTCACATTTTGATGTCCCCATGTCGCCAGTGATAGTAATGACTTAAAATTAGTGTCACATATAATTTATTATACCAACTGGAATGCTTCCCAGGGTGAAAAGAAACATTTAGAATTACATGAGGGCCCCAAGTAAAAAAGGGGACAAATGTTCAACCGACTTAAAACCACCATATCAGGGATAAATTAGAACAAATGAAAATTTCTACAGTTTTCGACAGTAGAGAAGAAACAAATGTAATACTGGCCATTTTATTTACTTCACTTAAGCAGTAACAGAGATAACAACTGTTTAGCTATCCTATATTTGGAATATTATTTCAAACCAACGCATTTAAATGATACTTTTTTGGGATTTTTTGTTCCAGTTTTTGTGTATTTTGTTCTCCTTAGGGTGCTTTTTGTTGTTAGATATTTTACTGAATGTGTACAC
The DNA here is from genome assembly GCF_003369695.1 of Bos indicus x Bos taurus. Classification (NCBI taxonomy): domain Eukaryota; kingdom Metazoa; phylum Chordata; class Mammalia; order Artiodactyla; family Bovidae; genus Bos; species Bos indicus x Bos taurus. The sequence continues at coordinate 53,431,516 of NC_040105.1, forward strand.
AGTTTTGCCTTCTACTGAAAACTACCTTCTGATAGATTCCATTGATTTCATTTGTTCTGAACTCAGTGTCCTTCTTCTCTTGTATAACTAGGAAGAGTAGTGTGTTTTTAAAAATACTGGTAATGTGCCTGGAAAGTCTATAAAATCTCTATAGAGGATTAACTGAAGGTAAGCCAAAGGGTCGCCCTTAGTGTTCCTGTTTTAGTCCATTTTATAAAACTACAACTGCAGTGAACTTTGTATACCTCTCCTGTCATCGAAATAAAGTTCTGCTAAGTAACTTTTTTAATGTTTATATTATAGGTGAAGGGCAGCCATTTGCTTGAAAGAAGATAAACTGAAACCATCTATGCTGTTCATATATTGCGTATTTGACTATTAAAGTTTGGTCAATAAAGTTTCATTTTCTACTTGCACATTTTTTGTTAAATTTATCCCCGGGTATTTAATGTTATTGAAAATTCATGGTTTGTGATTTTTATTGTCTAGTTGAGGATGTATGTAGAGACAGAATGTCTATATATAGATTTTCTGTCCAACAATTCCTCTAAATATGCATATTAATTCCACAAATTTAGATCTACATTATTTTTACTTTTCAAAATATACTATTATATTTGAATATCAACAGTTTCTACTGGCTTAAACCTTAAACCTGTCCTCATTTTGCAGCATTGAACAAACCTGGCCAGAATAGTCTTGACTAAAGCAGGTGATAATCGGCATTTTTCCCAATAGGAAATGAAAAATCTTCTCCATTTCAACCTGTTTACATTGCTTTTTTTAGATATACTTTATCAGAGTAAGTTCCATTCTATTCCTAGTTTGCTATCTTGAATACCGATTAATTTTCATCAAACACTTATACTGCATCAATTGTGATGATCATAGAATTGTTTTCCCTCCATTTTTCTATTAATGTGGTGAATTGCATTGGCAACCTTATATATGTAAACCACCCTTGCACTTCTAGGGTTAAAAAAATTGGGTCATAACATTCTTTAGGTGTAATCTACATGTTCATGCATATACATACATATATATACCCACACATAAAAAATTCATAAAAGCCTTTGGTCTTCTCTTGAATAAATGTGTTTACAAAATGTGCCACCCAAATCTCATACTGTGTCCCTGATGAAATCATTGACAGAGAAACACGTTTTAAAACTTAATATGTAGAGAAATGGAATGCCAAAGCCATTGTTAAAGGTTGTAGGGAGACAGGAAAACAACTGCTGTCAAATTGCATGGCAAATGGCACAGCATATCTTTCACACATTTCTGACTTGCCTTCCAAGGGTTTTTGGGTGCAGGGAGAGAACAGCCACAAACATCTTTTCTTCTCCATGACGTCCTCCATTGGCTTGATAGTCAGCAGATCTCAGAAGCCCTCCAGTTGTCTGAGTGTGTGTGTGTGCATGTGTGAATCACTTAGTCGTGTCCAACTCTTTGTGACCCCACGAACTGTAGCCCACCAGGCTTCTCTGTCCATGGAATTCTCCAGGCAAGAATACTGGAGTGGATTGCCATTCCCTTCTCCAGAGGATCTTCCCAGGCCAGGGATCGAAACCTGGTCTCCTGCAGATTCTTTACCGTTTGAGCTACAGGGAAGTCCTCCAGGTGTCTGATTCCTCCCTTATATCCTTTTTATTAATATAATAACAAAACGCTTACATCTCTGAGCCCCCATCTGCATCCTCATGCACCAAAAAAAATATTTCTGCAACAAAGGACCTATTCAGACTTCACTCTGCTTAGCGAATAACGGGATTATAAATAGCAGCTGTTGTGCCCTTACAGAGGTACGAAAATCCAGGTCCAAAAGGATTGAAAATGGGAGATTCAAATCTACCACGAGACTTAAATAAGTGTATCCCAACTTACCAAAAAGCATGTGACAAAGCCCCTAGGTCATGGAGCTGTCTGACAAGATTAGATCCTAGCTAGAAGAAAAGGGAAAGGAATGAGGGGAACTTCGTGAGACAAAATGACTTCAGTCTTATCTGCTCTGTCTCCTTATTGGCTATGACATGACATAACTGGGCTTCCCTGGTGGCTCAGACGGTAAAGAATCCGCCTGCACTGCTGGAGACCTGGGTTTGATCCCTGTGTTGGGAAGATCCCCTGGAGGAGGCCACGGAAACCCACTCCAGTATTCTTGCCTGAAGAATCCCCATGGATAGAAGTGCCTGACGGACTACAGTCCCTGGGGTCACAAAGAGTCAGACACGACTGAGCGACTAAGCACAGCACGTGACATTACTAAGATTATCAGTACTGGCTCTGACACATACTGAGTGAAGGTGAGAAAGGTACTTACATCCTTTGGATCTGTTTCCCCATTTCTAAAGTGGAAATTACAAGTTTACAGTAAATATTTGTTATGAAGAATAAACAAAATAATGTGAAGTAGGCATTACATTGCAAATGGATTTGGTTTATTCTACTCCAATTTTTCATTTAAACATTTATCTTTACAATTCTCTCACAAGTGATATAGATTTTGAATTTCAAGTAGGCTATAAGGTTAACTTTTAAAATGAACTGGACTTCAGAAACATATTTTGTCTAAATAAATATATTGATTCAATAGCAGATTCAATAGCTGGTATCAGACATGGCATCCATTTTAAGGTTGGTTTGTTAATGAGGACTGCCAAGGCTACCCTGAGTCATAGCATGTAGTGAAAACCATGCTCCTTGCTGTGTGTGATGACAAAATAAGCCAGTATTCTGGTCACGCAACATCACACAACTCAACACTAGACTGTCAAGTAGTGAGGCAGTCAGTCCCTAAGTCACAGCGCAGGAGCTACAGGGCCTCAGTAACAGGCACTACAGGTGCTGGGTCTCTGCCAGGAAGGAGCCCGCAGTTGTTCCCTATGGCACTGAGCAGCTCTGCAGTCCACAGCTGTACTCTCAGCTGGAGCTAGGGAGACCATCCTATGTTCAACTGAAACCAGAGGTGGATGAGTAACAACTTTGTGTCACCTCCAGCTGGATGAGGAGGCAGGTGAGAAATGGCCTCATAGCAGCTCTTCATCAGGTTGCTTATCCCCCCTTGCTGGAAGACCAATCAGGAGGTTCTCTGACAAGGTTCAAGTCAGCCTGCAGTTTAGCCTTGCCTACGTAGCCTAAGTGGGGACATGCAAGGGCACCAGGGCACCAAGACAGAGTCACACTCCTACAGTGTCTGGAACAAGACACAAGGCTTTATGTATGATGCTACAAATATGACACCTATATACTGACTCCTACATGGAGGAGATGCTTTTCTTGTCAGTCACTAAAAATATTCCTTCATTGAGTACACACGTATTGATTACTAGCATGTCTCAGGACGTGTCTGCAGTGCTTGAAATAACAAGACCAGAGATGTGTGGTGGATGATGGGAATATCACACTGGTGGACCAGACAGACACATAAACAGAAAAGAAGTGCAAAGGAGAAACACAGGGAATGGACCTAAGGGAAAAGCAAAGCAAAACGGTGAGCAGGGTGGCCAAGAAGCAGGAGGAAAGCTAGAAGATAAGGTTCATTCTAAGAGGGAAAGAGGTTATATATAACACAGCTGTGCTTTGACCCAGGCTGTGGATGAGAGTCACAACCTCCCCTGCATCACTGCCCCTTTTGAGGGTGGTGTCTGGGAGTCTAGAGATTCTGAAGGGAGAGAAGGAAAATACATAGTGCAGGGGGTACGTGCACCCGCCCTGATAGAGATGCAGGTGCAGCTTGTTAGAGTTACCAGGTGGGGATCAGCGGAGTTGGATTCGGTGACTCAAGAAGAAATGTGCAAATGAATGTAAAGGAGAAAGCACATGGAGAGGGGGTAAACAGCTCCAACTCCCATTTCTGTACCACGGTAGGTGCTCCATATTACTGTCGTGAGAAGGCTTCCTGGTCTGAGCTCTGGGAGGGAGTGATGAGCATTCTAAGAACCCATCATCACCTAAGCAGGGGGCACTGAGTGTGTGAAGACTTAAGTCTCAGCCTTTACCACTGACAGACACAGAAAGCTTCTTCGCCCTGCTGAGAGTGGGGCTCTGGAAGCTTAGGGAAGCTCACAGGTACGGTGGAGGTGGTGGTGGTTGTTCAGTCGCTCAGTCGTGTCCAACTATTTACTACCCATGGCATGCAGCATGCCAGGCTCCTCTGTCCTACACTATCTCCCTGAGTTTGATCAAATTAATGTCCATTCGGTTGGTGATGCTATCTTATCATCTCACCTTCTGTCGCCCCCTTCTCCTCCTGCCTACAATCTTTTTGCATCAGGGTCCTTTTCAATGAGTCAGCTATTCGCATCTGGTGACCAAAGTATTTCAGCTTCGGCATCAGTCCTTCCAGTGAATATTCAGAGTTCATTTCCTTTAGGATTGGCGGGTTTGTTCTCCTTGCTGTCCAAGGGATTCTCAAGGCTCATCTCTAGCACCACAATTCAAAAGCATCAATTCTTTGGCACTCAGCCTTCTTAATGACCCAACTCACACATCTGTACATCACTACTGGAAAAACCATAGTTTTGACTCTACAGACCTTTGTCAGCAAAGTGAAGGCTCTGCTTTTTAATATGGTGTCTAGGTTTGTCATCGTCTTCCCTGGGGGCTCAGCAGTAAAGAATCTGTCTGTTATGCAGCACACTTAGGAGATATGGGTTCAATCCCTGGGTCAGGAAGATCCCCTGGTGGTGGGCATGGCAACCCATTCCAATATTCTCATCTGGAGAATCCCCTGGACAGAGGAGCCTGGTGGGCCTCTGTCCATGGGGTCATAAAGAGCCAGACACTACTAAAGTGCCTGAGAATTCATGTAAGCTAGGTTTGTCATAGTTTCCTTCCAAGGAGCAAGCGTCTTTTAATTTCATGGCTGCAATCACCATTTGCAGTGATTTTTGAGCCCAATAAAATGAAATGTGTCACTGCTTCCATTTCAGTTCAGTTCAGTCACTCAGCCGTGTCCGACTCTTTGTGACCCCTTGAACCACAGCATGCCAGTCCTCCCTGTCCATCACCAACTCCCGGAGTTCACCCAAGATCTTGTCCATTGAGTCGGTGATGCCATCCAACCATCTCATCCTCTGTTGTCCCCTTCTCCTCCTTCCCTCAATCTTTGCCAGCATTAGGGTCTTTTCAAATGAGGCAGTTCTTCACACCAGGTGGCCAAAGTATTGGAGTTTCAGCTTCAACATCAGCCCTTGCAACGAACACCCAGGACTGATCTCCTTTAGGATGGACTGCTTCCACTTACCCCCCCTTCTATTTGCCATGACGTGATAGGACCAGATGCCATGATCTTAGTGTTTTAATAGTTGAGTTTTAAGCCAGTTTTTTCACTCTCCTCTTTCACCCATATCCAATGGTTCTTTAGTCGCTCTTCACTTTCTGCCATTAGAGTGGTGTCATCTGTGTATCTGAGCTTGTCGAGATTTCTCCCAGCAATCTTTATTCCAGCTTTTGAGTCATCCAGTCCAGCGTTTTGCATGATGTACTCTGCGTATAAGTTAAATAAGCAGCATGACAATACACGGCCTTGCCGTTCTCCTTCCCCAATTATGAAGCAGTCATTTGTTCCAACTCTGGTTCTAACGGGTGCTTCTTGGCCCCCATACAGGTTTCTGAGGAGACAGGTCGAGTAGTCTGGCACTGCCCTCTGTTTAAGAATTTTCTCTATTTGTTGTGTTCCACGCAGTCAGAGGTCTTAGTGTAGTGAATGACACAGAAGTAGATGTTTTAGAAAAAGTAGATGCATTAGATGTTTACGAAGTAAAATGGACAGAACTCAGCAAGAATTTGGACTTGAGGTGAGGGAGAGGGAATTGTAAACATGGTTAAGACCAAGTTTCCTGTCATAAAGTACAAAACTGTCATGGTGAATTCTGGAAGTTGTCCAGGTCTGGGAAGAATTCCAAATTAGATTTTTATGTTTTTGAGCTCATGGTCTACATGGATACAATAACCAGTATTTAAATACTTAAAATTTCCTTTTCCTTTAAAAAAAGTGTTGTGGTATAATTTATATACAATAAAAGCCAACACTTTAACGTATTACCGTTTGTAGATTTTTGACAAATGTATACCGTGATGTAAATACTACCACAATAAAAACGTATAAAACATCTCAATGTTCAAAAATGCTCCCTTGGGGTATTTGCCGTCCGACTCCTTCCTCCACTCCTGTACCCTGGCAACCACAGATACATTTCTGTGCCAACAGTGTGCCGTTTCCAGAAATCCATTGACATGAAATCATATAATATGTAGCCTTCTGTGTCTGGTTTCTCTCATTTGCACAGTTGAGATGCATCCTTGCTCTTACATGCATTAGTTACTTTTTTTTTTTTACTATCGTGTAGTATTCCTTTGTACAGGTATACTCTTTTGTTTTTCTTTCATCTGTATACCAGTTGTTGAATAACTGGGTTGTTTCTACATTTGGCTCTTAGGAATACACGTGTGGAATATTTGAGTGCAGCCCACTGTGTGAGCATGTTTTCATTTCTCTTGGGAAAACTGCCAAGAGTAGAATTGCTGGGTCATATAAGGCTTCCCAGGTGGCGCTAGTGGTAAAGAACACATCTGCCAAAGCAGGAGACTCAGGTTCAATCCCTTGCTCTGGAAGATCCCCTGGAGTAGGAAATAGCAACCCGCTCCAGTATTCTTGCCTAGAAAATTCCGTGAAGAGGGGTCCTGGCAGGTTACAGTCCATGGGGCCCCAGAGAGTTAAACACGACTGAGCGACTGAACACACACACACATACATGGTAATTTGTGTATCTTAGAATCTAAACTGTGTCCTCTGTAGACCACATACACATGGATGTTTTTTTAACTGTTCTCTTAATGTCTGCCTTTTGGTTGGATTGTTTTATCTATTTACATTTAATGTTGATACAGACTTACATCTGCCAATGTATATTTCTGTCTCATGTCATTTTGTTCTATGGTCCTCATTTTACTGCTTTCTTTTCCATTCAATGGATATTTTCTAATGTAGCATTTTAAACCCTTTACTGATTTTCCACTACTTTTAAGTTGTTTCCTAGCTGTAGGCCACCGTAAACATCTTACTTTATCACAATCAGCTTGAAATTTACACAAATTCTAATGAGATACAGAAAATTATTCCTATATCGCTCTATTCAGGTTTCCATCTTTTCCTTATATTGTCACATATATAATAAATCTATAAAGGGTAAGCCCATTAATACATTCTTCTTATTATTACATTATATATAACGTTATGTGATGAAAAGCTGATATACGGCAGGATATCAGGTATCTGTAACTTCTGTTATATTCACCCTCTTTGTCATGATTTCTGATACTTTGCATATGTTTGTATGGATTTGACACCATCCAGATTTGTTTCCTTACCTAATACAACTTTGATACAAACCACCTCCTTTGTGCTGCTACTGCAAATATATTACATTCCATATGTTCTTGGCCCAACGATAATTGGGCTTCTCTGGTGGCTCAGACAGTAAAGAATGTGCCTGCAATATAGGAGATGCGGGTTCAATCCCTTGGTCAGGAAGATCCCCTGGAGAAGAGAATGGCTAACCTCTCCGGTATTCTTGCCTGGAGAATCCCATGGACAGAGGAGCCTGGCAGGCTACAGTCATGGGGTTGCCAAGAGTCAGACATGACTGAGCAACTACTGCTTTCACAACAATAAATTATGTGATATTGTTTTAGACAGTTGCTTTTTAAATACAGGAAGAAAGGAGGGAAATATGTGTCCATAAAGAATTTTTCTTCATATAATTACCTTTACCTGTGCTCTTTGCTTTTTTACATGGATTCAGATTAACATCTGAATTCACTTATTATAGCATGAAGAACTTCCTTTAGTTTTTCTTGTAAGCCAGTTCTACCAACACATTCCCTAAATTTTTTTTTTTAATTTGGGCATACCTTTACTTTGTTTTCATTTTTATTTTCTTAAACCTCTTTATTGTGGTATGTGTGACATGTAAAAAGCTGTGTATGCACCTGTGAAATCATCACCAGCTTCAATATACAAAACTCAACTGTATTTCCATACTAGTGGTGAATACTCCTAATAAGTAAGAAAATTCCAGTTACAATATAAAAAGAACTTAGGAATTAGTTTAACCAAGGAGATGTAAGATTTGTAAATTGAAAATGACAAAACCAGTTGAACGAAATTAATGAAAATTTCAGTAAATGGTCGCTGACTATCAATGGGCACTAGAGTTTCCCCTAGAAATTTGCTGTCATTGTACACACATCTCTGAGCATGTGGGAATATTTCCTTAAGGCACATTCACAGCAGGGACACCGCTGGATCAAAGACTTCCTTGGCTAAACACACATCTGTGGAGTACCTACTATGTGCATGTGCCTGACACTGTTCTAAACCCCAAGGAGGCATCACAAAATAGGACTGACACTTGTCCCTCTTTCATGAAGGCAAATGGTGCCGAGGGTGAGGGCAGGATGCAATGTAAATTCTGATGGGTGCTGCCACATACCCCTGCAAAGGTGTTTCACCAGTTCACACTGGCCTCAGTGGGGCAGGGGAGTGAATGTGCCTTTACTGGCATCTGGGTACCATTTGGAGGGTGGGAGGTCTTGGCAGGAGGCTGGACACCTTGTGTCCAGTTCCTTAGAAGAGCTTTAGGTCCACAACTAGGATTGATCCACGTACGGATTTCAGGGGATGTGAATATCCTAGGTGTCCATACCCTTGGTTGTGACATCACAAAGTGTATTTGTCAAAGCATGGGAGGTATCTGACCCATTGGTGGCTCTGCACCGTGAGTGTGCCATCTCTGACCTGGAGATAAGTCTGTGAACCAGGGATTGAGGGTGGTGAACCCTTGAGGGGTTTACTATGTCTTGGGCTATGAACTTTGGGGTTTGTAGGATGCGGGGTACCATGGTCTGAGTTCTCTTTGTGGTGGCTGCATGGAACAAACACTGTGAAAGGGCTGTATGCGTTCACCATACCAGTGCTCTGTGCAGTTGGATTTCTCCATGGCAGCTTATGAAGTTGCTAAAATGCATGTCGGCCTGTATTCGAATTTCATCTCAGCTGATTTCATGTGTCTTGCCTCATTATTGAGTCTCTAGAGTTTCAGTTTGGTGGATTGTTTGGTGTTGGGTGTCCAGTGCAGTGAGGTCTGCCAGCTGCTATTTCCTTGGTCCATATCTGGTCGAGTGTATCATTGATATTTGGGTTTTATGACCCATAGTGTGAGGTCCTTTCCTTTCCCTTCCCTAGCCTTTCCCTTCTCCAGGGGAATCTTCCCAACCCAGGGATCGGACCCAGGTCTCCCGTTGCAGGCAGATTCTTTACCAGGTGAGCCATAAGGGAAGCCCAAGATACTGGAGTGGGTAGCCCATCCCCTCTCCAGCGGATCTTCCCAACCCAGGAATCGGACCATGGTCTCCTGCATTGCAGGAGGATTCTTTCACAGCTGAGCTATCAGGGATTGAAACATTTCACATTGTTGTTCAGTGCCTCAGTCGTGTCTGACTCTTTAAAACCTTGTGGACTGCAGCATGCCAGACTTTCCTGTCCTTCACTATATCCCAGAGTTTGCTCAATCCCATGTCCATTGAGGCAATGATGCCATCCAACCATCTCATCCTCTGTTGGTCCCTTTGCCTCCTGCCCTCAATCTTCCCCAGCAGCAGGGTCTTTTCCAATGAGTCGGCTCTTCACATCAGGTAGCCACAATATTGGAGTTTCAGCTTCAACATCAGTCCTTCCAATGAACACCCAGGAATGATTTCCTTTAGGATGGACTAGTTGGATCTCCTTGCAGTCCCAGGGACTCTCAAGAGTCTTCTTCAACACCACAGCTCAAATGCACCAATTCTTTGGCACTCAGCTTTCTTTATAGTCCAACTCTCATATCCATACATGACCACTGGAAAAACCATAGCCTTGACTAGATGGACCTTTGTTGACAAAGTAATGTCTCTGCTTTTTAAGATGCTGTCTAGTTTGGTCAAAACTTTCCTTCCAAGGAGTAAGCATCTTTTACTTTCATGGCTGCAGTCACCATCTGCAGTGATTTTGGAGCCCAAAAAAATAAAGTCTGTCACTGTTTCCACTGATTCCCCATCTATTTCCCAGGAGGTGATGGGACCAGATGCCATCATCTTAGTTTTCTGAATGTTGAGCTTTGAGCCAAATTTTTCACTCTCCTCTTTCACTTTCATCAAGAGGCTCTTTAGTTCTTCTTCACCTTCTGCAATAAGGGTGGTGTAATCTGCATATCTAGGTTTATTGATATTTCTCCTGGCAATCTTGATTCCAGCTTGTGCTTCCTCCAGCCCATTGTTTCTCATGATGTACTCTGCATATAAGTCAAATAAGCAGGATGACAATATACAGCCTTGATGTACTCCTTTTCCTATTTGGAACAAGTCTGTTGTTCCATGTCCAGTTCTAACCGTTGCTTCCTGACCTGCATGCACGTTTCTCAAGAGGCAGGTCAGGTGGTCTGGTATTCCCATCTCTCTCAGAATTTTCTACAGTTTATTGTGATCCACACAGTCAAAGGCTTTGGCATAGTCAATAAAGCAGAAATAGATGTTTTTCTGGAACTCTCTTGCTTGTTCCATGATCCAGTGGATGTTGGCAATTTGATCTCTGGTTCCTCTGCCTTTTCTAAAACCAGCTTGTACATCTGGAAGTTCGCAGTTCACGTATTGCTCAAACCTGGCTTGGAGAATTTTGAGCATTATTTTACTAGCGTGTGGGATGAGTGTGATTGTGCGGTAGTTTGAGCATTCTTTAGCATTGCCTTTCTTTGGGATTGGAATGAAAACTGGCCTTTTCCAGTCCTGTGGCCACTGCTGAGATTTCCAAATTTGCTTACATATTGAGAGCAGCACTTTCACATCATCATTTTTAGGATTTGAAATAGCTCAACTGGAATTCCATCAACTCCACTAGTTTTGTTCGTAGTGATGCTTTCTAAGGCCCACTTGACTTCACATTCCAGGATGTCTGGCTCTAGGTGAGTGATCACACCATCGTAATTATCTAGGTCGTGAAGCATAGTTAATGAATTTTTTCCTGGAATTCCTTTGCGGTTTCTGTGAACCAATGGATGTTGGCAGTTGGATCTCTGGTTCCTCTGCCTTTTCTGAATCCACGTTGTACATATGGTACTTGTTTGTTCACATACTGTAGAATCCTAACATGATGGATTTTGAGAATGACCTGGCTAGCATCTGAAATGGGTGCAGTTGTGCAGTAGTTTGAACATTCCTTGGCATGACCCTTCTTTGGCATTGGAATGAAAACTGACCTTTCTAGTCCTGTGGCCACTGCAGAGTTTTCCAAATTTGGTGGCATATTAAGTGCAGCACTTTAACAGCGTCATCTTTTAGCATTTGAAATAGCCAGGATTCCGTCAACTCCACCAGCTTTGTTCACAGTAATGTTTCCTAAGGCCCACTTGACTTCACACTCCAGTATGTTTCACGTTGTTTCACATTGGCACAACCAAATTCATCAAAAATTGTGAACTCGTGTTTCAGAAGCCACAACAATTCGTACTCAATGTGGGTGCCAAAAAACTTGAGGCCCAAAGTAAAGTCTAAACATTGAAAATATCTACATTCCTTTAAAGACAGGCGTTTACACTTTGAAGGGAAGCCAGGTGACTCCTGAGTCCCAGGTCACGGAGCTGCTGGGCTGGAGGTGTGGCTGAAACTGAGGAAGCCGCACCTTGAGGCCCTCTCCCTGTCTGGAGGGAGGGCCTGCCCCGAGGATGAGAAGAACAGGACCCTCAGGGGTCTCACAGTCTAGCAAGGAGGCAGGCACATTGCTTCAGGCAGCACATATTCATCGAGGCTTTTCCTGGCTCTCTGTGGTGGATACAAGTGGCCAGCCCACATAAAACCCTGTGCTGGACTTACTGTCCCCAAAGGGGAAGGTGTAGGGGTAGGAGGCACCCTACCTCATAACAACCCAGGACATTCTAGAGTGTGTTAGAAGGGGGTGGTGCTGTGATCAGATACATGTAAGTCCTGTAAGGGACTGGTACTGTGGGCAGCAAGGGGGAAAGCTGCAAGTCTCAGTACTGAACAGAGCAACCAGGGTGGGCTTCATTGAGGAGCTGATATTTGAACAAAGAATTGAAGGGGGAAAGAACACAGCAGACATCTGGGGTCAGGATATTGCAGAAGAGGGAACAGTGAGGTTAAATGCGGGGGCAGACACTGCCAGGAGGCCAGGGCAGCTGGGAGCAGGGAGTGAGAGTTGAACAGAAAGCGGGGACTAGATACCGCAGCACTGGGTAAGCGTCTGCTCTGTTGGCAAAACAACAGGGACAAGCAGGGGTCATAGGTGCTGATGGACATGCCTGTGCCAGGCCTGTGAGGGCGGCAGAGGCAGGACAGGGGGAAAGAGCAGAGACAGCTGAGGTGGGGCAAGCAAGGAGTGAGGAGGATGCACGAGGTGCAGCTCCGAGTGAGGCTGACGGCCTCCCCTGGACTCGACACGCCTTTCCTACCTGTACTGGTGTCCCCGCCTCCATAGACGCCTGTGCTCCAAGCACAGTGTCAGAGACTTCACTAGCAGCCTGATGTCATTCAACTGTCCATCGTCTGGACACATAGTTGCGGGGCCTACATTGCCACTTGGTCCTTGGGAAACGTTCAGTGACCTGAATGGTGCTCTCAGGATCTTGACCCCAGTTCCACTGTGAGGCTACAACTGTGGCTGATGGGGCAACAGAGTGACACACACGTGTGTAATGAACCTTCAAGCTGCTTTGATCAGGAGTTTCCAGAATTAGGGGTCATATGAAACATGCACTCCAATCCCCACCCCAAAAGGGAAGATAATCTGATTCCACAGATGTCCTGCTTACTCCATTCTCCTGTGTCATTATTAACACAAAAGTAACTGGTCCACGAAGAGCTACGCTTTATTGACTGAGAATTTACCTTGAGTCCCGGTCCTTCATTCATTCAGGAAGTCATTCAAAGCAGGGACCAGACACTATGTCTCCTCCTACTGTGGCTAGATTGGTTAGGGATGATCGGGACTGTCCCCTGCAAGGAGATGACTGCCACGTGCTGTGTGAGAAAAGCGATGGCAGGATTTAAATTATAGAATTCTGGGAACACAGAAGAGAGCATCTGAACGCTGCCATATGTCCGGGGGTGGGATGTCGTGTGGATCCCTAGTCAGGACACATTCTCGGGGGGACGGGGAGATTTCTTGAGGTGGCACTTTGACCTTCCACAGTTTACACACACACGAGCAGAAGAGCACAGACCTGGACACAGGTGATGCCAGACAGACTTTCATTCCCAGTTGTCTCCAGAGCACCATGGCAGCTGGGTCGTCTCCAGTGCTGTCTTACAGCCACTAAAAACACTTCCTGTGCTTTGGCGTGCCTCCTGATTCCTTATATCTGATAAATAGAGTGAGACTGGTGGAGACATAACTGGGGTGGGGGCTGGTTGCAAAGCCTCTCTGATATGGCAGAGTGCCTCCCCACCAGGGAAGTTAAAGTCCTGCTTGGTGTTGCCTCTGGAGCAACCCTTTCCTACCAGCGGACTCCAGTTTCTTGGCTGCAAGGCAGCTCCACCTAAGGCGCACACAAAGGGGCTTAGGACCTTTCAGGGTGGCTTTGCCCTACTGGGTACGCAGGTTTCACAAGCGGACAGGAGATTGAGACACTGATGGCTCTCCTCTCATGGAACAACATCTGCATCTTGGTAACTGAAACACAAGCCACGTGTGTTGTTGTGACTGCAGAGAAGACTGGCTTTGCACTCAAGAGAAACTAGGGCGTGACTCCCAGATTCAGCTTTTACTGCATCAGCCACCTAAGCTCTTTCAGCTTGCTTCCTTGTCTATGAGATGGCCTGGGTTCATCCATACCCCTCTGGGTCTGAGGGGAATAAAACCCCACATACCTGGCTCCCACAAGCTCCATAAGTAGGCTCCAGGTGAGCCATTTACACTGCCCCCCCTCCCCGATACGGACACGTCAGTGGGGAGGGTGGCATGCCAGAGCCCCTGAGAGTCTACTCCATCCTCTGGCTGGAGTGGGGGTTGGGGTGAGGTGGTGGAACTGGTGCCGTGTCCAACTATTGAATTGGCTTTACATACCACAGGCACACACTTCATTTCATATTTAGGTGTGTTCTGCTCAGAGGAGTTGTAGTGAAGGAAGTCAGTCGTCACAGTTGAATCTGTAGCAGGTAGAAGCAGCAGTGGGGTCGCTCCCTCCACTGGGCATCACAGGAACTGGCAGTTCCCTCCGTGGGTTGATGGCACCAGGTGGAGACACCTGAGGAGTTGCAAGAAGGTGCTGTGACATTCCCTAGGAGGGTCCCCATACTGAGCTGGCAGCTCGTCCTTGCCTCCCTGATGACCACAGGGACTAGTAAATCAAACCCCCGCATAGGGAGGACGTGTCAATATACTTCATCTTGTCCTAACAGGAACTCAACACTATAGAGTGAAAAATAGTGAAAATCTCATCAACACACAGTGCGTGGGTAGGGCAGCTCAAGTCCTGTTCCGTGTACTGGGTCACAGAGACCGTAAAGTGACATTTTGAAATTTCCATGCTTCGGCTTATCCCTCCTCACTGTGAAGCAGGTGGTCACCCTGGATCTCTTTATGCTTCCAACGCTGTGACCAAATTCAAAAGGCCATATTCAAAGACAACAACGGGCCCATATAAAGCAAGAGGAGAGCTTTTCTGTCTGTATCCTATTCTTAGCAAGGAAGCCTTTCCCAGACAAACTCTGCCATCAGATTGCGTTTCTTATCAGTTCATCGTGCACCGGGGATTCATAGTGAAATCTCCACCACCTTCCATTTGGTAAAAATATCAAAACTGTTAACTGTGACTTTTCTCCCAGGTACTCCCCAGGAAAAACGGAAACTGATCTACCCAGCCTGACAGCTGAACCTAAGAAGGAATCAGGCAGATGAGGAGGGAGGAAGGGCATGTAAGATGGAGGCAAAGGTAGGAGTGAGATTGTGAAATGGGTTGGTGGGGAGGAGGAGAGAGGGGGCGGAGGGGCTCGCTAGGGAGTAGGAGTGTGAGCACACCGGCCATCTGATGAACAGAGAGAGGACTGGGTGGCTGGAATATCAAGTGGGGGGTGGAGCAGAAGGAGGGTGTCTGGTGAAGATAGGGCATTTGGGGGAAGACAAGACCTGCTGTGCCTAGTCCAGGAGGCTGGACAGTATCCTAAGAGCAGCAGGCAGCCCGTGCAGAGTTTTGAGCAGGGGTGTCATGTCCAGATTGCACTGAAGAAAGCTTCCCTTCCTCAGGCAGCAGGACAGACCATTTGTTGGAAAGCATCAGGGTTGCTGGTGCTTGTCAAGGAGAGAGACGGGGGTGACCTGGCCTAGGGAACTCACTGTGTTGATGGAGAGAAGGAATAGGATTTTACTTAGACTTAGGAGGCCGAGAGGTGAGGGTTGATGATTGAGAGTGTGGTGAGAGAGAGGCAGCAGGCAAGGATGGCTTTAAGCATCTCTGGCCTAAGCAGCTGGGGAGAAGGCTGCCTTGCACTGAGTCAGGGGACAGTAAAGGAGGTGCAGCTGTGTGGGGCGCGGGGGTTGGGGGGGATGGGTGCAGTTTGGACATGTTGAATATTCCTTGCCTGGGGGACTCAAACACGTACTATCAGAACAACTTGGGGGAGCTGACCTAAGTTCTCTGTGCCCATGATGCCTCATCTGTGATGGGGGAATGAGGCTAAGTATAAGAAAAAAGACTAATTTCCTGTTTCATTGCTTTAGTCTAGGAGAATGTTCTCCTTTTACAGAGAAGTGCTGTCTTACTGTCAGGTATTCCGTCAGTAAAATGGGAATGTATCTGCTTATCCATATATCCGCTTGGTTTTACATATCTGCTTTGTGTATTTTCACCATGTGGTATGTATTGTCAACCATAAAGAGAAATAAACTCAAAGGAACAAGTGTTTCTTGTCACATGCATGCAGAACGGCAGTCCATCAGCCTGTCTCTGAGAGAAACAGCCCCCTTTAGAACCTCCTGTAGCTCCTCACTCCCCCCAGGGGGTGGGTAGAGGCCTGTGGGACCCAGCGTGTCTTTCACTTCTCTTCCCTGTGAAGGCATCTCCAGTGTCCCAGAAGTTGCCCAGCACTTGTTGAGTGCACTCTCCCTGCAGCCCTGTCAGTTGACTAGGGGAGTCTGTAGTCAGGAAGAGAGTGCTGAGCCTGAAGTGTGGATCTGGAAACCATCAGCCTGTGGTGCCGAGCTGGGAGGTGATGAAGCCACAGATACCTAGATTTGAATCAAGGTCCCACCACTTATTCCTTCTGTGACAGTGGGCAAGTTACTTACACTCTACGTGAGTTAGTTTCCTGAATTGAAGAGGATGATGATCCTACTCTGCGATAATGACTCCTTTTTGCTGCCTTCATTTAGATTACCAAAAAAAAAAAAAAAACTTTTGAGAACTATACAGTGATGTTCAAGTGTCGATTATTTCCAGAGTAAAAACGGAACCTGTCAACAAAGATATGAAAAGATGCTCAACCTCACTCATCGTGAGAAAAATGCAAATCAGAGCCACAATTAGGTATCTTGTCACAGCGGTCAGAATGATCATCATTGGAAAGCTACGCACAATAAATGTTGGAGTGGATGTGTAGAAAAGGGAATCCTCCTATACTGTTTGTGAGAATGAAAGCTGATACAGCCACTATGGAGAACAGTATGGAGATTTCCTTTAAAACTGGGAATAAAACTACCACGTGCTGTGCTGTGCTTAGTTGCTCAGCTGTGTCCGTCTCTTTGCAACCCCATGGACTGTAGCCCACAAGGCTACTCTGCCCATGGGGATTCCCCAGGCAAGAATACCGAGGTGGGTTGTCATGCCCTCCTCCAGGGGATCTTCCCATCCCAGGGACCGAAGCCGGTCTCCCGCAGTGCCAGCAGATCCATTACTGTCTGAGCCACCAGGGAAGCCCATAAATACTGGAGTGGCTAGCCTATCCCTTCTCCAGGGGGTCTTCCCGACCCAGGATTTGAACTGGGTTCTCCCACACTGCACATGGATTCTCTACCAGCTGAGCTACCATGGAAGCCCATAAAACTACCATATGACCCAGAAATCACACTCTTGGGTATACGTCCTGAGAAAACTATAATTCAGAAAGACACATGTACCCAACAGTTCCTTGAACCAGTATCTACAATATCCATGACATGGAAGAAACATAGATGTCTGTCAATGAATGGAGAAAGATGTTGTGGTACATGTATACAATGGACTGTTCATCAGTTACAAAAGGGAACGAATCTGAGTCATTTCTAGTGAATTGGATGAAGCTAGAGCCTGTTATACAGCGTGAAATAAATCAGAAAAACAAATATCCTACATCAACACACATATGTGAAATTTAGAAAAACGGCACTGATGAACCTATTTGCAGGGCAAGATTAGAGTCTCAGTCATGGACAAGAGAATTATGGACACAGCAGGCAAGGAGAGGATGGATTGAATTGAGAGTATAGCACTGAAATATACAGATTACCATGTGTAAAATAGATAGCTAGTGGCAAGCTTCTGTATAGCACAGGAAGCTTAATTTGGTGCTCTGTAATGATCTAGAGGGGTGGGGTTCAGGGGTGGAAGAGAAGTTCAAGAGGGAGGGGATATATGTATACACTTATAGCTGATTCACCCTTGTCCTACAGCAAAAATTAGCACAACATTTAAAGCAATTATAATCCAATTTAAAAAGGTGAGGGTGTTCGAACCTCTCTGCCTTTATACTTATCTACTGCGACCGGCATGAAAGATGCTCATATTTACCATGCTGACAAAGTTCAACTTCACCTGAGCTGTTAAGAAAAGCCACAGTAAAGAAATCTCTGCAGACTTTCATGTCCCCAAAATGACTTAATGCAAAGCACCACCCTTCCCCGTCTGAATTCGGTAAGACTCATCCAAAGTACCCAGTGACTCCTGGGTTTACCTACCACAAGGTCAAGTACAGACCTTCCTCCTTGTCATTAAAGGGCAGACACAGACCATCCAACTCCTTGTTTTCTGTCTCATGACTAGCAATGGAGATTAAAAGTCAGTTCTCCTGAAACTAGCTAATCACAAAGATAATCATTTCCTCTTCTGTCGACGAGATTTGCCCCTAAATGTTTTCCCCCCTGCAAAGGTCCCCACTGTCACTTCTCTACTACTCTCTGTGGAATGAAGTACAGTGCAAAACCACCTTGCTGGCAGTCTGTTCTTCAGGGCTGTGGTGCTCTCCCATTTTCAATCGGTAGAAATACAGCCAGTGTCTCTAATAGTTTGCTTTTACTCTTTCCTAGTGTGTTACTAGTAACAATTGGTAGAAAAACATGCAAATAACAGGAGCTGCTCCTCACGTGGACAGGCGACAACACAAATTACCAGGCATCAGGGAGAAGCCCCCGCCTTCCGACCCCAAGAGCCGACCATCACCAGCTGTCATCTGTGTGGAAGGAAACTTCCTGCGACTCTGGCAAGGATGGTCCCTCCTAGCCTCCAAGCTGCTGGGAGAGGACCTCCGGGCACGCGGTCGAGAGGACCCGGCACTAACTCCTCTTCTCCGAATGCCCCTCGCCCTACTGCCATCGTCCCCGTGGAGGAACCTACTTGTCTTCAGGCCATTCCAGGCTCCCTCTCAATCCACTACAACCCAGGGAATACGCAGGAAGATCCTTCTATAAGGAAGGGAGGGGTAAATGTCCCATCTTTGTGACGTCAAAACCACGCCTGCCAACTCCTCACCCCTGAAGGCGGGTTGGCTCTATAGGACGCTGGAGGTCTCCTCTTGGTGGTCTTTACCCTTCTATTCCACACACACTATGGATGGTAGGCCGACCGCTGCCCACTCCTGGCTTCTTCCACGGGCGGAGGATGGGAGGCACTGCATTGGCATCCTGCTGTTGAGAACCTGATCCTGAGAAGGAATGTGTGACCTCGAGGGGTAGAGAGAGGGACAGACACGCAGAGGAAGACATCTATCTCTCTAGGACCAACCAGGTGTGCCTTAGTGTCACAGGACCAGAATCCTCTTTAGCCAAGGGGGATCCGTGTTCTCTCAGAACAGTTATTTTACCCAGATGCCCCACCTCTTCAGTATCAGATGGCGGTTGGACAGTCTTCAGTTGAGTTCAGTTGCTCAGTTGTATCCGACTCTTGGTGACCCCATGGACGGCAGCACCCCAGGCTTCCCTGTCCGTTACCAACTCGAGGATCCTACTCAAACTCATGTCCATCCCGTCGGTGACTCCATCCAACCATCTCATCCTCTGTTGTCCCCTTCTCCTCCTGCCTTCAATCTTTCCCAGCATCAGGGTCTTTTCCAATGAGCTGGTTCTTCTCATCAGGTGGCCCAAAGTACTGCAGTTTCAGTTTTAGCATCAGGCCTTCCAATGAATATTCAGGACTGATTTGCTCTAGAATGGACTGGCTGGATCTCCCTGCAGTCCAAGGGACTCTCAAGTTTTTTCCAACACCACAGCTCAAAAGCATCAATTCTTCAGCATTCAGCTTTCTTTATAGTCCACCTCTCACATCCATACATGACTACTGGAAAAAACCAAAGCTTTGACTAGATGGATCTTTGTTGGTAAAGTAATGTCTCTGCTTTTTAATATGCAGTCTAAGTTAGTCATAGCTTTTCTTCCGAGGAGAAAGCGTCTTTTAATTTCATGGCTGCAGTCAACATCTGCAGTGATTTTCAAGTCCAAAAAATAAAGTCTCTCACTGTTTCCATTGTCTCCCTATCTGTTTTCCATGAAATGATGGGACTGGATGCCATGATCGTAGTTTTCTGAATGTTGAGTTTTAAGCCAACATTTTCACTCTCTTCTTTTACTTTCATCAAGAGGCTCTTTAGTTCTTCTTCACTTTCTGCCATAAGGGTGGTGTATTTTTCACTCTCCTCTTTCAAGTTCATCAAGGGGCTCTTTAGTTCTTCTTCACTTTCTGTCACAAGGGTGGTGTCATCTTCATATCCGAGGTTATTGATATTTCTCCCAGCAATCTTGATTCCAGCTTGTGGTTCATGCAACCAGGCATTTCCCATGATGTACTCTGCATATAAGTTACATAAGCAGGGTGACAATATATAGCCTTGATGTACTTGAGAACCCCATGAACAGTATGGGCAGTCTGTATGTGACTTATTTCTCTTTCTCTCTTTGCAAATTGCCATTTTAAACTGATATCGAAACATCCTATGGACATTAGTCGATGACCAGGATACCTGGGCTCAAATCGGTGTTCACCAGGTTCAGAAGTAGGCTCTTTCCTTGGCATCAGCTTCCTCCTCGTCTCCTGTCCCACGTCACAAAATGAGACAAAATAATGAAGTATTTTCAAGGGAAATGATTTTCCCATATTGAAATCATCACAGGTGTTCTTTCTCAAGAGTGTGTGAGTTAGAGCTTGATGTGACATAGGAATAAGTACATACTTGTAATAGGCTCCTTGAGTCCTGCCTTGCTGTGCAATGCCTTTGAAAACTTTTATCTCCTGAATCGACCAGTAGCAGTGCATAGTAATTTAAAAAGGAAGGCATCTTTGGTTGTCTGGTTTCCTGGAGCACAGCTGATCCTGGGCAGTAGACCTCTGCTGAGGTCAGAAATTTGGATATATGATTAGTTAGGGGTTTCCATTTGTATTTCCATTGTTGTTGATTAGTCCCTAAGTCATGTCCCATTCTTTTGTGATCCCACGGACTGTACCCACCAGGCTTCTCTGTCCATCGGATTCCCCAGGCCAGAATACTGGAGTGGGTTTCCATTTCCTTTGTCAGGGGATCTTCATGACCCAGGGATCAAACCCCAGTCTCCTGCATTAGCAGGTGGATTCTTTACCGCTGAGCCACCAGGGAAGCCCTTGTATTTCCGATACCATTGCCTTATATTTGAAACACCTCTATTGGCTGTATTACATACGTCTATGCGCCTGTGTGTTAAGGTTGCTTTGCTTGTTTGTTTTGTCAGAAACAGAAAAGTGAAGTGGCATTGCTTGCTTAAGTCTCTCAGGGAACCAGCAACAGTAAAAATGTATTTAAAAAATATTTCCATATCTTAAGGAGATGAATTTCCACAACTCCCTATGGAGGGGTTTAGTCTCCTGCCTAGAACATACTGACATTGAATGAACTCTTTTATGAATGGTCATTTTAGGAAAGAAGTGGTTCTACTCTTTTTAAGTGATTATTGGCTACATTTAAAATTATGCTTGAGATTGTGTGAAATAGGTAAGTAAAACTGCAGATCCCAGTGATCCATTTTCTTTACCCTGCATGTGGATGCAATACAAACTCAGTGTAAACCATCAGTTTCGGTAGAGCCAACATGCCCTGCATGGACATTTTGTTTATAAAGTGGACAGACTGGATGTGCTAACAGGAAAGCTACACTTTGTCCAGAAGATTATTTATCTAATAAAGGAGGACCTAGAGCCAAGGGAATGTGTAACGTGGTGATTGTGAGCTAAAATAGGTGACAACATTGAGAGAGTGGTATTATGAACAGTGCAGAAACCTTCACATTTCAACCCACACAGATGAAAAATGGTCAGGACCACTACCAAGCAGTGTGACCTTGAGTAAGATGCTCACCCTCTCTGATCCTCGGTTCCCATGTCTGCAAGTGGGGACAATAATATTATATGTTATCCCACCCCCAGGTGAAGCCCATTCCTGATGCTCTGATCCCAGCCTCCGCTGGCTCCTGAGGCCAAGGCTCTCATCACACTTGTTTCACCATTTGTCGGACAGGAGTGTCTAGTGTCCATCCCTTCCCACTTGGCTTCCCATTTATTCTATATCTTGGACAATCCATTACCTCCTGAGACTGAGTTCTGTCCTAGGCTATGGCTGTTTTCAGCACTGTGCTGAGGGCACTGATGACTAGGTGGGCGCTGGGGGGATACTTGTTGGATGAATACAGCTCGGAGAGCCAGGCTACTTTATTTCACAGGTGAAAGGGGCAACTTCCACTCATCCTGCCATTAGCAGGATGGACGCTTTGATCCTGCTGATCAGTGTCCTGGGCAAGTCCACAGGAGCCCTGTCACCCTGCTCTCCTCTCTTCCTCTTGCTTCCATAGCTTCTTCTACTCCGTACCTTTCCCGTGCCCTCCTCTGTGCTCCCACTGCTCTCCGTGTACATGTACACTGTGCTTGAGCCCATCCATTCCCCTGATTTCATGTTGTGTGCTGTCAGTTACCTTTCTGATTAGGTTCTTTGAGCAGTTTTCTCTTTACTCACAGTCCAAGGTAGATGCCACAATACAGTAAGCATCATGGGTCTCCTTTTATTCTTTTTCTTTCATTTTCTCCTTTTTTTTCTTCCTTTTTTCCCTTTTATGAGGAAACAATACAGTGTGTGGGTACGGACACTAGCTCTGATTCTAGACAACCTTCCTTGCACCCAGTTCTCCCACTTGTTATCATCACACCTTGAGAAATTAAATTGGCTCACTGTGCCATAGCAGCCTCACCTGAAAACGGGTGAATTATTCTGAATAATGACATGAACTGAGCAGATTGTATTTGTGAGTATGGAATGAGGTTAGTAGCGATGTGCTGGAATATTCCCTGGTGTAACAACTACTGAGCTTCAAGGTCACATTAAACATCTGTGTCCAGCCCTAGAGGCTCCTTCCTTCTCAGCCACAGTCCTCGAGCTTTTTCCTCACAGCTAGACGAACACTCACCAGGAGGCTGGCTTTTCTGCTACACCTGTTCCACCTGGAAACCACTCACAGACTTTATCTTCTGTTGCGTGCATCATTCTGTTCCTGGTAATGTTGTCCTCAGATGGATTGAGGCTCCTCCTATTGCAAGGGGATGCCCAGTGTTCTTGCCTGGAGAATCCAGGGTCAGGGGAGCCTGGTGGGCTTCCGTCTATGGGGTCACACGGAGTCGGACACGACTGAAGCGACTTAGCAGCAGCACCCCAGGACGGAAAATAAGGGTGTGATGTTTCCATGCTCCCCCATGGCATGGAAACTCTCTGGGACCTGTGCCCAAACTCCTCTCTCTCCCCATGTGGTCTCCCTCCATACCAGAGTTCACAGTTTACACTCAAGCTGGGTTCCAGTGCAGGACCTACCAGCCCAGGCACTCTCCTTCAGCCTCAAATTCCTTATCTTTAAAATGGATATAGGTCCACTTGTTGGTGAGGTTTCTTGGGAAACCTGCTGGGGATCACAGATGTAAAACCCCTCGCGCCCATGACCTGGCAGGTGGAAGGCACTAAATAAACGGCTGTGTCCTCTATCTGTCAGCTTCTTTAATGCACAGCATCTGGTGTGGAATAATACTGTGTCTCAGCCAATGTTTTTGGATTGGACAGAGAAAGATGTGACATATTGGGGGTATATTAGGCTTCTCCAGAGTAACACAGCCAATAGGGAGAGACTTATTTTAGGGAATTGGATCATGGGCTTGTGGGTGCTGACAGTTCTGATGTTCTTTGGGCAGGTCGGCTGACTGGAAATGCAGGTTGCACTCTAGAGACCCAAATCTGCAGAGCAGGCCAGCAATGTCGAGTCTCATGCAGGGTTTCTCAGGCTGTAGTCTTGAGGCTAAATTGTTTCATCCTCAGGAAGCCTCAGTCCCTGCTCTTAAGCTTTTTCAACTGATTGGATGAAGAAACTGCCCTCCCCCCTCCCCCGCTTCCCCATTATGCCAGGTAATATAATTCCCTTAAAGTCTACTTGGAGAAAAGTTATGACCAACCTAGACTGCATATTAAAAAGCAGAGACATTACGTTGCCAACAAAGTCCTGTCAAATCAAAGCTATGGTTTTTCCAGTAGTCATGTATGGATGTGAGAGTTGGACTATAAAGAAAGCTGAGTGCCAAAGAATTGATGCTTTTGAACTGTGGTGTTGGAGAAGACTCTTAAGAGTCCCTTGGACAGCAAAGAGATTCAACCAGTCCATCCCAAAGGAAATCAGTCCTGAATATTCATTAGATGGACTAATACTGAAGCTGAAACTCCAATACTTTGAATACCTGATGTGAAGAAATGATTCATTGGAAAAGACCCTGATGCTGGGAAAGATTGAAGGTGGGAGGAGAAGGGGACAACAGAGGATGAGATGGTTGGATGGTATCACCAATTCAATGCACATGAGTTTGAGTAAGCTCCGGGAGGTGGTGATGCACAGGGAGGCCTGGCGTGCTGCAGTCCATGGGGTTACAAAGAGCTGGACATGACTGAGCAACTGAACTGAACTGAACTGAAAGTCTACTGATCAAGTATCCAAGTACCTTACTAGCCCGCCATCAAGTAGCTAACATCTGAAGAAAGGGGCACCAGATCCAAGCCAAGATGATTTGTACTTTATTCATCACAGTGGGGAAGCAGTACACTGAGACATCACCTCCCAAACAGAATCTCTGGCCAATGGGTTGTCTCTCTAGCTTTACTCATCTCAGCTAAAATCTGTTCCCTGGCCTCAGAAGCCATGTAAGATAACGAAGGAAACTTGAGGCAGTGGTGATTTAGGGAGAGATTTGGTATGATATCTTTTTTCATTTGGGCCCAGTGACTGCAGGGAATGAAATGGGGTGGGGTGGTGAAGGAAATGAGATGATGAATTCATTGCCCCAGCCACCTCCCTGCCCCCAGGTAGCAGACTTCAATAGGTCTAACTGGTATTAATGCCTTTGTGTATAGGCTCACTATTAACACCACGTGTGTGGTATGAGAAACTTGGTGGGCAAAGCAGATAGCATGGCCAAATATTCACTTCTCAGAGTGGATAGAGGGAGAAGAGAGAAAAGAATGTTGATCCATGGGTTACTTGTGAGTCAGTTTCTAAAATCTTACTATTTCTTCACAAGGTGTGTGTGAATTCTTTTCTTTATCTGAGAATTGGCTTTCTAGGTGAAGAAATATCATTGTGAGAGACTCCTTGTGACATGTGAAAAGTGGTTGGGAGTGAATTGGGTTGAGGTCATTTTCCAAATGTTTCACACCAAGTGTTTGTTTAAGGGGAGAGCAGTGGTCCTGAAGAACTGAACTAAGTGGTTGAAATACAGGATGAGTTACTGAAATGTGAAGAGACTCTTTCTGGGATGTGTGTTCATCCTAGCCTGTGGTCACAGGCAACTCACAGGATTTTAACCGTGTCTTCCTAATGAGTTTTGTTTCCTACCCTTGAATGTGCTGGAGGCTGCAGTTGTTACTAAAGTTCTGAATTAAGTTCTCTGACAAAAGTAGTTTCTAGAAACAAGCAGTGCCTGGGAAGCTGCTCTAAAGTTTTAATATAGCCTGTGATGTAATTTTTGTTAGCTGTACCCAGGATATGATTATTCAAAGAATATAGCGATGCACCTACTTCAGTATCTACCACTGGATTTGTCAAATGAACATACAGTAAGATCGGCCTCGTTTTCTTTCTTTTTCTTTCTGTATTGTGGCTGCACTGAGTCTTTGTTGCTGCACAAGGGCTTTCTCTAGCTGTGGAGAAGGAGCACTACTCTCTAGGGGTGGTGCACGGGCTTCTCATTGCAGAGACTGCTCTTGTTGCAGAGCATGAGGTCTAGGCTCGTGGCTCCAGTAGTTGGAGAAGGCAGGTTCAGGAGTTGTGACACACAGTCTTAGCTGCTCTGTGGCACGTGGAAACTGCCTGGACCAGGGACTGAACGCCTGCCCGTTTCATTGGCAGGTGGATTCTTTTATTTTTAATCATTAGTTTATTTTAATTGGAGAATAATTCTTTACAATATTCTGATGGGTTTTGCCATATATCAACATGAATTGGCCACAGTTATATATGTCCCCCTATTCCTGAACTGGGGGTCCCACCTCCATCCCCATGCCCTGCTTCATGTGTTGAACTTGTTCTGGTCATCTGTTTTACATATGGTAATGTATATGTTTCAACGCTATTCACTCAAATCATCCCACCCTCCCCTTCCCCCACTGAGTTGAAAAGTCTGTTGTATAGGTCTCTGTCTTCTTTGCTACCATGCATGTAGAATCGTTGCTACCGCCTTTCTAAATTCCATATAGACGCATTAATATAAGTATTTGTCTTTCTCTTTCTGACTTACTTCTGTCTGTATAACAGGCTCCAGGTTCATCCACCTCATGAGAACTGATTCAGGCGTGTTCCTTTTCAATAGCAGGGTAATATTCCATTGTGTATATTTACCACAACTTCCTTATCCATTCATCTGCTCATAGACATCTAGGGTGCTTCAACGTCCTAACTATTGTAAATAGTGCTGCAGTAAACATTGGGGTACATATGTCTCTTTCAAATCTGGTTTCCTTGGGGTGTATGCCCTGCAGTGGGTCGTATGGCAGTTCCATTCCCAGTTTTTTAAGGAATCTGCACACTCTTCTCCATAGTAGCTATACCAGTTTGCATTCCCACCAACCATGGAATAATGTTCCCTTTCCTCCCTACCCTCTCCAGCATTTCTTGTTTGTAGACATTTTGATGATGGCCATTCTGACCTGTGTGAGATGATACCTCATTGTGGTTTTGATTTGCATTTTTCTAATAATCTGTGATACTGAACATCTTTTCATGTGTTTATTAGCCATCTGTATATCTTTGGAGAAATGTCTGTTTAGGTCACTTGCCCACTTTTTATTGGGTTGATCATTTTTTTGATATCGTGCTGCATGAGCTTCTTGTACATTTTGGAGATTCATTCATTGTCAGTTGTTTCATTTGCTATTATTTTCTCCTGTTCTGAGGGCTGCCTTTTCACCTTGCTTATAGAATCCTTCGCTGTTCAAAAGCTTTTAAGGATAATTAGGTCCCATTTGTTTATTTTTGTTTTTATTTCCATTACTCTGGGACGTAGATCCTAGAGGATTTTGCTGTGATTTATGTCACAGAGTGTTCTGCCTATGTTTGCCTCTTAAGAGTTTTATAGTTTCTGGTCTTACATTTAGGTCTTTAATCCATGTTGAGTTTCTTTTTGTGTATGGTGTTGGAAGGTCTTCCAGTTTCATTCTTTTACACATAGGTGACCAATTTCCCCAGCATCATGCGTTGAACAGACTGTGTTTTAGCTATTGCATATTTGTGCATCCTTTGTGAAAGACAAGGTGTTCATAGGTGCAGGGATTTATCACTGAGATTTCTGTTTTGTTTCATTGATCTATATTTCTGTCTTTGTGCCAGTACCATACCATCTTGATGACTGTGGCTTTGTAATATAGTGTGAGTCAGGAATGTTGA
Source organism: Bos indicus x Bos taurus (assembly GCF_003369695.1). NCBI lineage: Eukaryota > Metazoa > Chordata > Mammalia > Artiodactyla > Bovidae > Bos > Bos indicus x Bos taurus. The sequence goes on from NC_040105.1 coordinate 53,458,733, forward strand.
TTCCTACATTACACTCTTCTCTCTCAACATTGCTTTGGGAATTCGGAGTCTTTGGTGTTTCCATACAAACTGTGAAATTATTTCTTGTAGTTCTGAGAAAAATACCATTGGTAGTTCGGGATTGTGATGAATCTACAGATTGCTTTGGGTAGTAGAATCATTGTCAGTATATTGATTCTTCAATCCAAGAACATGATACATTTCTCCATCTATTTGTGTTATCTTTGATTTCTTTCACCAGTTTTTTTTTTATATTTTTCTGTATACAGGTCTTTTGTTTCTTTACGTAAATTTAGTCCTAAGTATTTTATTATTTTTGTTGCAATGGTGAATGGGTTTGTTTCTTTAATTTCTCTTTCTGATTTTTCATTGTTAGTGTATAGGAATGCAGGGGATTTCTGTGTATTAATTTTATATATGGCAGTCGGATGCTTAACCACTGGACCACCAGGGAAGTCCTGGCCTGCTTGTCTTTGGGTGTGAAGCTTTCTGAGCTCTGACACATGGCAAATTCCAGTGATCACCACCATGACCAGGAACAGGCCACGCCCATCACCTTGAAAATGCCCAGGAGCTGCCACTTTCTTGTTTATCCTTCCACACCTGAATTCCTGACAAAAGGATCTGTTTGCCTTCACTACATTTTGTCCTTTGCAATTTTCCAATTCCTTATGTATTCTGAATATAAGACCTTTCTCATACTTGTGATTCACAAACATCTTTCCCCTAATAACAAATAGCTTCCCTTTTCATTACAGGAGACATGAGTGATGAAATCTACTTTTCCTCCCCACCCTCAGAGCTCAATGTTGTGGACCCAGCAAATGCCCATGAGATTCTTCAGAAGTGAAAATGAATTCTGCTGTCTGTCCATCTGTCTCTCAGGTAGTCCCCAGAGCTATAGTTCTCATCTCTGATCCCCTACCTGAATGGGAAATATAATAGAACTCTCTAAGGACAGGTGCTGTACCTTTGGCTGTGTATTTCCTCACACTAGTATTTCCATTATCAACCAAGAAATGACCCGCAGTCTGTTCTCAATATAAATCTGGTCAAATATAGACAAATGAAAAGTACCTGATTTGTTCCAGGTGCTTTACTTTATCATTGTGTTGTGTCATGATACTGATACAGTACATGAATTGTTTTCTATGTGGCACCCTCCCTTTTCATTTAGCATCTTATTGTAATAACTATGTTATTATACATTTTAAAAAGTTTTGCAGGCTTTTTACATTCATTTGGGCTTCCCAGAGGCTCAAATGGTAAAGAATCTGCCAGCAATGAGGGAGGCCTCGGTGCAATCCCTGTGAGACCGAGGGTCAATCCCTGGGTCAGGAAGATCCAGCTGGAGAAGGGAATGGCAACCAACTCCAATATTCTTGCCTGGAGAATCCCCATGGACAGAGGAGCCTGGTGGGCTACAGTCCAGGGGGTCTCAAAGAGTCAGACAGGGCTGAGCGACTAACACTTTCACTTTACCCTCATTCCCGTTGTTTTATTTCATCCTTCTCTTGGGGATAGGAAAGCATCCTGCAAACCAGTGTGCAAACTACAATCTGACAGACTTGAGACCTGAACATAGGGACACTCTTGGAGGAACCTGGAGAACCTTGGCAGCTGATTCTTCCTCTGTGTGCCACAGTTCTCAAAGGCAAAATGACAGGAAGTAATACCACCTGCTTCTTGGGTGGTGTCCAGAATCAATTACCCAGCAGGATCTTAGCTTCGCACGTGTCCCTGACATGTTATTATTGTAGGTGGCTTGGATCGTAAGGAGTCAGCCTGCAATGCAGGAGACCCAGGTTCAGTCCCTGGGTTAGAAAGCTCCGCTGCAGAAGGAAATGGCAATCTATTCCAATATTCTTGAATGAAGAATCCCATGGGTAGAGGAGCCTGGCAGCCTACACAGTCCAAGGGGTCTTAAAGAATCTGACAGGACTGAGCAACTTTCATTTCCACTTCACATAAACATTTTCAAGTCAAAACTCACTGTCATAATAAAGTTCTTTTTAAATACAGCATTTCCTCTAGGATCAGAAGCAAGATAAGGGAGCTCACTCCCTCCCCAATTATTCAGTCGATCAGCTTATATTATTTTATTGTAATTTTAAGTGTCAATGGGTTTGTTCAAAGTTTCCACAAAGGGCTGTCTGAAGGGCTCAGCTGCAGTTTGAACCAGCCAACCCCTGCAAGCAGAGAAAAATATACAACACTTCTTGTGGCAAAAGGCTTCGTCGCGTTTTTTCAACGGCGAAGGGCGGGGGAGAAACAGAATGTCGATACTTGGAGCAACACTGCCACCTGCAGACCACAGAAACCAGAACGCCACAAGGCCGAAAGAAACCCATCCTTACTGTTGGGTTTTCGCGGAGAGGACTGGACAGCGTGGATGCGGAAGTTGAGGGGGATGCCCATTAGGACCAGAGAAAGGAAGTGTCTTCTCGAAAGGGCCCAGCCAAACCACCCGTGGACCGCGGGCTCCTCCCCACTGGCCCACGGAACCAAGGCTACACAGGCAGGAAGTCAGGGAATCCGGGAAATCCGGTGCTTGGTGGGCGGGATGCGCTCCGATTGGTTGGTTCTGGGCCTGCGCGCAGGAACCCAGTGAGCTCTGCGCCAGTCTCCTGGCCCAGGTCGATTGGGAGTTTTCTACTGGACCCTGTTTCTAAGTCTTCATTCACTGAGGAACCTGACCGGGTCTGTCCGGGTCCTGTCGCCCACTACCGAAGCCCCCAAAGTGCGGGACCAGTAAAAGTCCCCTGTATTTCTCCTCCCGCCCACCCCAGGCCTGTGAACGCGTTCCTCCCGTGGTACACTCACTGTTCTCTCAGCCCTCACTCTTCTGATCCGTCCTCAGTGCCCACGAGGCTCACCCGGTCATCCTGGAGACTCTCCGTCCTCTTCGATGTTCCCCTCCTCCTCACCTGAGCATCCCCCTGCCCATGGTCCCGCCCGGGCATCAGGAACGACCGCGCCCTCATGGTGTCCTGTTTCTAGCCTTCCTCCCTCTCATCACCCTCAACATGATGTCCTGTCCTCCAGCTCCCTCGCTCTAGTGCCAGTGCACTGATACCAGAACCTCCTGGAAACCCCCACCTCACTTACCACACGTCCTTCAACACTACCTGCCAGGCCCCTCCTGGATCCCCTGAGCCAGGGCTGGAAGCTGTCCCCTGCAAACACATCTCTTGTGCTCCCTGCACCCTCCTGCCTACCCATGCCCTGCCTGTGTCTGAGCACCAGAGCGTTGAGAAGCAAACTTTACAACTTTACAGAAGTGTTTTATCTTAAATCCGTGGCCAGAGAGGAACTGCTGTTCGTTTTCACTCTCACCTACCTACACTACTACACTACACAGTAGTGACCTTCCTCCATCCTAATGACCACCAGCCCCACCTGGCAATAATTCCTGGAGAAGAAACCTTCCTCCATCCTAATGACCACCAACCCCACAGGCCAATAATTCTTGGAGAAGGAAGAAGCAATCCCGTGGGATTTCTCAAGTTTCCCAGTCCCAAACTCCATGTTTCTGCCCTGGCAGTCAGCTGCCCCTCTGCATGTGTGCTCCTGACTACACCCAGCCCCTCACCTCTGCTCGGGATCCCATGCCTTGCACCTTCCCAGGGACTTTGCACCTGCAGTTATCACTCCTCTGTCCTGAACCAGAACCTGTTCCCTCTTCATCCCAGCATTCCACAGCACAGGGGGAAACCCACCGTCTTCCACCCTGTTCTGCAGCTCCTGGCACATTACCAGTTGCCCTTCAAAGCAAAACTGCTTCAAATTCTGCTGAGATATTGTCTCCTCAGCCCCCTTCCGTGGAGCTTTTGTCCCAGTCACTCCGCTGTAACTGGTCTCGTCATGGCCATCATTAATATCCATACTTCCTGATCCCACAGACACTCTTCACTGCTCACCTAAGACAACATCTCAGGCATCTTTGGCATATTTGACTCTTGTGTTCTTTAACCCTCTGTTTTTATATTTCAGGGGCGTGGAGCGTATGTGACAGCAAAGTATCCTAACTGAACTCCACAAGGTACACATTCTACACTGTGCCCCCTGTGACCTGGGTATTGTTTGGGAAGTCTTGGGTCAAATGAAAGACAAGCCAAAGGAAAGAGCGTCCCAGTCACAATGGGGAATGGCCCACAGAGGCAGGTGGCAGGCAGAGGTGAGAGAGCTCAGATAAGGGAGGTGTGACAAGAAATAACACCAGGGACAGGAGGGTTCCATCCTATTCACACTTGGGACTCCAGGGGCACAGTGTATAATGACCGAACGGAGTCTTTGGGCAGAAGGGTGGCTGCAGTTTAGGAATTTCATTTTCTGGAGCTGATCTTGGTTCCTGAGGTGGTGCAGGTGAGATCCAAGGGAGGGATCTGTATCACTTTAGGGTGAAATGTGGAAAGGGACTGAATCCAGATGAAGCCTAAGCAGGCAATGGGCTAGGGGTCCTGGTGGCCGAGGAGTGGACATCCCTGCCTGTTGATGGGCTGGACGATGATACCCAGATTCAGAGGAGTATGCTGATGCCAGCAGGGGGGCTGAGGCTCAGCCAGGGAGCACTGGGTCCACAGCAAGAGGAGGGAGACAAAAATGCAAGTTCCACCACCCCCACCCATGGGCGGTATAGGTCAGCATCAACAGCTGGAGCCAGGAGAGGACAGTCATTTTTCCCTCAGGGAACACTGAGGTCTCTCTGAGGAACAAACTGTACACCGTGTTATAGACTCCCTCTCCCACATGACTGCGAGCCTTGTAAGTGACATATACCCCTGCTCCATCGCTGAAAGAAGTAGAGAGCATTTTCACCAGAATAGACTGAGTATTTGTATCTGTGGATATTCAGTTGGTTGCATGCAACCACACTTTCAAGTCAGAAGCAACTTCAGTGGGGGTTTTCCCGTTACTAACCATTATGAAGGGTGAACACTCATGAGGAAGATCAGATCATCCAGGGAGAAAAATACATTAAAGTGTCTGTGGAGTCTAAGGAGCATACACTGAGATGTGATCTCAGCAACCCACGTCCCCCACCACCACCCTGGCTCTTCCTGTGACCATGTGTTGCAGAGGCAGAGTGGGGCCCAGAGGGAGAGGAAGGAGGTCTTCCTGGAACTCCACTGCTGCTTTGAAAATACCACACTCCCCTCTCAACATGAATACTCACCTGTGAAGGTCATTCCCATTCCCCACTCTGTCTTCTAGTCAAGAGTCCTGATGAGCTTTTGGAACTGGCTTCCTGGTCTCTTTGGTTGGGGAATAGAAAATAGCATACCCTGCAAGCACACAGGCCTCTACTTCCAATACCCTGAGTCTCTGATTCCCTTCAAACCATGCTTCTTGAAAGTATAGACTCCAGGAGCATCCTTATCTGGTTACCTCTTTATTCCTCTACTGAGTGCCCATCCACAGAACATCCCCTTGCTAACGTATCCCAAGAGCTCCATGGGCCAAACCGTAGTACCCAGTGCTGTATTGTCCACAGGCACATTCCGTCTTCAAAAACACTTTCTTTGGTCAGAGTCTGTGACAGCAACCATCCTGGTTTTCCTCCTCCCTCTCAGTTCATTACTTCTAAGTCTCCTTATTGTCTATTTACTTTGCTGCTGCTACTGCTGCTAAGTCGCTTCAGTTGTGTCCGACTCTGTGCGACCCTGTAGACGTCAGCCCACCAGGCTTCCCCATCCCTGGGATTCTCCAGGCAAGAACGAACATTGGAGTGGGTTGCCATTTCCTTCTCCAATGCATGAAAGTAAAAAGTGAAAGTGAAGTCGCTCAGTCGTGTCCGACTCCTAGCGACCCCATTGACTGCAGTGCACCAGGCTCCTCTGTCCATGGGATTTTCCAGGCAAGAGTACTGGAGTGGGGTGCCATTGCCTTCTCCCCCATTTACTTTTATCCCCTCCTAAATCTTGATTTTGCTTTCCTCTGGATTCCAACCTGTGCCCTGTGCTCTTCCATTCTATACATGATCCTTGGGTGACCACGTCACCCCCCAGAGCTTTTACCAATCTGACTTGTTTTCATCTGTATCCCTCTGTATGCTGATGGCTTTTCAAATCACCAAATCTACCTAAGATGTCTCAACTGGGCCCCACGTCCCCCACAGGCTGAGACGTATGGGCTATTGCACTCAGATGTCCCATAAGCCCTGCAGACCTGCTAGTAGCCCCAGGCCAATGTTCCCTGGGGTGTCTCATGGATGGGCACCGCCATCCACCCAGTTCCTTAAACCACAATCCAGGACATGCTGCTGGGTGTGATCTTCACCGAGCCACGACTCCCTTGGAGCTGCTCTGGAAAAGGCGGACCCGAGATCTTCCTGTTGCCACAGGTGGGGATCCGTTCCTCTCAGAGGCCCTGTTCCTACAAACACGCTCTGAAGATGTCCTGAGCACAGGTCATCACCCTCTTTTGGATGTCTGAGGGAACCTGGGCACTGTAATGCACCTGAGAGGTTGAAAGCCCTGTCTTTAACAGGACGGTGAGTCAGGACACAGCAGTGTAAGCCCATCATTGGGGAACATGCCAAAGACTATCCAGAAGAGATCCCTAAAGCAGAACATTTCAAGAGGTGAGTTTTCATGGGTGTGCTTCAAACAAGGGATTCCTTAACTGTATTTTTCCCAGTAAACATCCTGTTCTTATTTGGTCTTCATCTGAGCACGGGACTTAATTTGATATCACACGAAACAGTTTAAAACTGCAGCTGAGCACAGGCAGCAGATACACTGACAGCTGATCCTTCTACATCAACATCAGCAGCTACAATTCTCAGCCATCTTTAATGTTTGATGCACGATTCTGATCTGTCTAATGAAGTTATCTCCACAGTGTTTTAGAAATGTATTCAACTAGGCACAAGGGGTCCTGACAAGAACTAAAACGTACTGAGTTCACTGACAGCAGCAGGGTTTTAACTGTAAACTTTAGATTCAGGAACACACAGCAGGGCAAGTACAAGGTCAGTTTTCAAACTAGTATTTATTTGAGCAAGTCGTCCCTTTCCTCAGCCTAAGATAGCTGTAAAGTAAGTATGGCGGGTCATGATGAAAACCTGCTTTGCTTGTAGTGAGGAGTCGCAAGTTTTTGATGTTGCATTTCTTCCTGTAAGAATGGGTTTTGTTTCCACAGCTACAGTCTTGGCTTTCATAAGCGAACTTTTTAAGATAATGCTCAGGCCAGGGCCACATTCCAGAGCTACTACTTCAGATTCTCTGGGGCTGTCCTGCCAGCATCAGCTCTTCTAAAGCCTCTCCAGGGGAGATTTGATGCACAGTTAAGATTGAGAAGCACAATTGCATGATGCTTCACCTGTCCTGATTTTAAACAGATTCCTGAAATGAAGAGCCATGTTTGCTACTAATGAAATTTCAAAAAATTTGTAATTACATGTCTTCCCTTCTGAGACGGATTTTGACATATTTATTCACAGCCATATTTAGAACAATTTCAATAACTCAGTGGTGTATTATGCCCCCAAGTCCCCTTCCTTACCAGACACTCAGGCAGATGGAGGGGAGGGAACGCACCTCAGCCCTGGCGGCAGAAGGAGGATGGATGGAGTTCCGTTGTCTTGGTTACTGCTTGGCTGAGCATGCCTCCCGGGTTGCTGAGCTCAAGTAGGGGGCCTCACACCAGGATAACAGGTATTTCTGTGACCAGAGGTTGGAGCTAAGGGCTGAAATCCGTTACTGAATCTGGGAAATGGAAGCTGGGTCGACGTGATTTGAGAAGAATGGGAAAACAACTAAGTAGAATTTCAGATGCAGGGTGCGTTCTCGGAGCCTGTCCAGAGCCACTGACTTGTGGTCACACAACGGGCGCCTGTGCATAAACACAGAGACACACTAGATGTGTGTGCTCACTGGGGATGCTGTCCTGACGTGCACAGCGACTGTCTCTGGAGGGAGCATCTAGCACATGTGGAGGAGGCCGGACTCAGAACGTGGAAGGAGCAGGGGCACTCCTCGCTGTTGCAAAAGCAATGGCATATCTTTCCCCCCATGTCTCACTTGGACATCTGCATTACCTTCCTAAACTGCTTCACTGAGGTATAGTTACACACCACAAATCACAGCCATTCAATGCATCCAGTGCAGTGTCTTTTAGTAACATCACACAGTGGTGCAACCACCACCACAGTGAACTTGTGCAACACTGCCAGCACCACAAAAAGCGTCCATGTCCCCATCAGCTGTCAGCCCCCAATAGGACCTGCAGGCCCAGGCATCCTCTCATCTAATTTCTGTCTCTGTAGATTTGCCCTTTGTGGGCATTTCATATCAAAGGACTCCTGCAGGAAGTGGCCTTTTGTGTCTGGGTTCTTTCACTGAGCATAATGCTTTGGAGGCTCACCCATGTAGCAGCAGAAAGCAGAAGTTCATCACTTTTCATCCATCTATGCTGTTCCACTGAATGGCTACAGAATACTCTGTTTACCACTCTCCAGCTGACAGACTTTTAGGCTGCTCCACTATTTGGGGAATACAGACAGTGCTGCTGTGAAAGACATGTAAGGACGAGTATTTGTGTGGACATAGGTTTCATTTCTTTCTTTCTTATTATTCCACAATTTCATTTCTTGTTTTGCCCTTTGCACAGGCTAGACCCTTCAGTCCAAAGACATCGACTGAGTCACAGTATTATCCCACACCAGATGCTGTGCATTACAGGAGCTGATAGAGGACACAGCCGTTTATTTAGTGCCTTCCACCTGCCAGGTCATGGGCGCTAGGTGTTTTACATCTGTTATCCCCAGCAGGTCTCCGAATAAACCTCACCAACAGGTAGAGTTATTGCCATTTTACAGATAAGGAATTTGAGGCTGAAGCACAGAGCCTGGTCTCCTAGGGCCTGCACTGGAACCCAGCTTGAGTGTAAACTGTGAACTGTGGGATGGAGGGAGATGACATGGGGAGAGAGAGGAGTTTGGGCACAGGTCCCAGAGACTTTGCATACCATGGGGGAGCAGGGAAACATCACACCCTTGATATCAGTCCTGGGCATCCCCTTGCAATAGGAGGAGCCTCAATCCATCTGAGGACAAAATTACCAGGAACAGAATGATGCACGCAACAGAGATGAAGTCTGTGAGTGGTTTCCAGGTGGGAGAGGTGTAACAGAAAAGCCAGCCTCCTGGTGAGGGTTCGTCTAGCTGTGAGGGAAAAGCTCGAGGACTGTGGCTGAGAAGGAAGGAGCCTCTAGGGCTGGACACAGATGTCTAATGTGAGCTTCAAGTGCTTCGTGAAGCTTGAGGGTAAGGCCTGACCTGCAACCTGCCCCGCTGCAGCTCAGTATTTGTTACAACAGGGAACGTGCCAACACATTCCTACGAACCTCATTCAATACAAAACCTATCTGCTCAGTTCATGTCGTTATTAAGAATAATTCACCCATTTTCAGGCGAGTCTGGTGTGGCCCAGTGGGCCAATTTATTTTCTCAAGATTATGTGTTAATAAGTGGCAGAACTAGGTGGAAAGGAAGGTTATCTGAATCAGAGCTAGTGTCCTTACTCACAATACCATATTGATTCCTCAAAAAAGGGAAAAAAAAGGTGGGGGGAAGGGTAAAACAAAGGGAAAAGAATAAAAGGAGACCCATGATGCTTACTGTATTGGGGTGTCCACCATGGACTGTGAGCGAAGAGAAAACTCCTCAAAGTGGTCTAATTAGAAAGGGAACTGACAATCACACAACATGAAGCCGGGAGACAGGGTGGTCTGGCATGGTGTACAGGTACACGGAGAGCAGAGGGAGCACAGAGGAGGGCACGGGGAAGGTAGGGAGTAGAAGAAGCTATGGAAGCAAGAGGAAGAGGGGAGAGCAGGGTGACAGAAAGCCTATGGACTTGCCCAAGGACACTGATCAGCAGGTTCAAACCGTCCATCCTGCTGATGGCAGCCTGCGTGGAGGTTACACTTCTCACCTGTGAAATAAAGTAGCCTGGCGCTCTCTGAGCTGTATTAAACCAACAAGTATCCCCCCAGCGCCTGCCTGGTCATCAATGCCCTCAGCACAGTGCTGAAAGCAGCCATAACCTAGGACAGACCTCAGTCTCAGGAGGTAAAGGAGTGTCCAAGATGCAGAATAAAGGGGAAGCCTTTATTATATCAGAATAAAGGGAGACGGACATTAGACACTCCTGTCAGAGTGGGGAGAGACAAAGGGATTCCCCTCACCCGCTCAAAAGAACCAAAATTTGAGCTGAGGACTTTCAGGGTTCACTCACTGACAATTCAGTTGAGAAACGGCTGCTATAATTACTATGTACTAGGAAGGGGAAAGGAGGGTGTTTCTCTCGTACAATAAGCTTCTCGACGATGTGGGGATAAAAAACACAAACGGCCCTGGAGCAACAGAAAACTAAGTGGAGACGTTTGCTCCAGCCACTCGTTTCCTATGAGTTGTTTGCAAGGAATTGACAGCATAACAGCAGCTGCACTGCTCTGTGTACCTCACTTTATCATCACTCATAAGATGGTAAACGTGTTCTGAGCCCCTGTGGTTAAAAGGTCCTCAAGGAGCTCATGGTGGGGTGGGCAGGAAGCCAGTCTGAAGACCATGGTGAAACAACTGTGATGAGAGCCTTGGCCACAGGGGCCAGCGGAGGGAAATCAGGCCGTGAGGAATGGCTTTGCCTGGGGGTGGGATAACATATAATATTATTGTCCCCATTTGCAGGCAAGGGAACTGAGGATCAGAGATGGTGACCATCCTACTCAAGGTCACACTGCTTGGTAGTGGTCCTAACCATCTTTCATGTACATCTGTTAAAATGTGAAGGTCTCTGCACCATTCATTACACCACTCTCTGTCTCTCTCAATGTTGTCACCTATTTTCACTCACAATCACCACCTTATACATTCCCTTGGCTCTAAGTCCTTGTTTATTATATAAATAATCTGCTGAGCAAAGTATAGATTTCCTGTTAGGACATCCAGTCTGTCTACTTTATAAAAAATATTTCCTTGCAGGGCACATTGTACTCACCCAAACTGATGGTTTTCACTGAGCTTGTACTGCATCCATATGCAGGGTAAAGCCAATGGATCACTGGGATCTGTAGTTTTACTTATCTCTTTCACACAATCTCAAGCATAATTTTAAATGTAGCCAATATTCAAGTAAAAACAGTAGAACAACTGCTTTCCTATAATGAGCAGTCACAAAAGATTTCATTGAATATTAATAGGTTCTAGTCAGGAGACTAAACCCCTTTCATGGGGAGTTGTGGAAATTCTTTTCCTTAAGTTAAGGAAACCCTTTCTCTTTATACATTTTGTCTATTGCTGGTACCCTGAAAGACTTAAGCAAAGCAAAGCCACTTCACTTTACTGTTTCTGACAAAACAAACAAGCAAAGCAACCCCACACACAGGCGCATAGATGTATGTAATACACCCAATAGAGGTAGGTCAAATATAAGGCAATGGTATCGGAAATACAAGGGCTTCCATGGTGGCTCAGTGATAAAGAATTCACCTGCTAATGCAGGAGACTGGGGTTTGATCCCTGGGTCATGAAGATTCCCTGAAAAAGGAAATGGCAACCCACTCCAGTATTTTGGCCTGGGAAATCCCATGGACAGAGACGCCTGGTGGGTACAGTCCATGGGGTCGCAAAAGAATGGGACCCAACTTAGGGACTAATGAACAATTGAAATACAAATGGAAACCCCTAACTAATCATATATCCAAATTTCTGACCACAGCACAGGTCTACTGTCCAGGATCAGCTGTACTCCAGGAATCCAGACAACGAAAGATACCTTCCTTTTAGAATTACTATACACCGCTGCTGCGCGATTCAGGAGATAAAAGTTTTCAAAAGCATTGCACACCAAGGCAGGACTCAAGGAGCCTTTTAAAAGTATGTTCTTATTTCTATGTCACATCAGGGCCTAACTCACACACTCTTGAGAAAGAACACCTGCGATGATTTCAATACGGGAAATGCATCTCCCCTGAAAACACTTCATTATATCGTCTCATTTTGTGAAGTGGGGTATGAGGTGGGGAGGGAGGTGATGCCAAGGAAAGAGCCTACTTCTGAACCTGGTGAACACTGATTTGAGCCAAATTATTCTAGATCGACCAATGTCCATAGGAAGATTCAGTATCGGCTTAAGAGTGTCAATCCCCATCGAGAGAAAGAGAAATAAGTCATATACAGACTGTGCAACCTCCATCTGATCCTGAAGAGGTGGGGGTGTTTGTGGAAAACAACAGTTCTGAGAGAGCTGGGATCCCACTTGACTGAAGAGGATTGTGGTCCTGCGGCACTAACGCACACCTGGTCGGTCCAAGGGCGATAGATGTCTCCCTCTGTCTGCGTGTCTGAGCCTCTCTCTCTCTCTCTCTCTCGCTCTCACGCGTTCTTTCTCAGGATCAGGTTCTCACTAGCGGAATGCCAATGCAGTGCTTCCCATCCTCAGGCCAGTCGAGAAGCCTGGAGTGGTGGGTCAGCCTCCCATCCTCAGTGTGTGTGGAAGAGAAGGGTGAAGACCACCGAGAGGAGGAGTCGTCCAGGGTCCTGTAGCGGCTACCTGCCCTTCACAGGGGAGGAGTCTGTGGGCCTGGCTTTGACAGCACAAAGATGGGACATTTACCCCTCCCCTCCTCATAGAAGGACCTTCCTGAGTATTCCCTTGGTTGTGGTGGATTGAGAGGGAGCCCAGAGTAGCCTGAAGAAAAGCAGGTTGTCCCCTGGGATGGTGGCAGTAGGGCGGGGGTGATTCAGAGGTGAGAAGGTAGTGCCAGGCCCTCTGGACCGTGTGCCCCGAGGGCCTCTCACAGCAGCTTGGAGGCTAGGAGGGACGATCACATCCGGAGTCACAAGAAGAGTTTTCGGGTACTGGAGATGCCCTCACAGATGACACCTGGTGATTGTCGGCTCTTGGGGTTGGAGGTTGGGGGCTTCTCCCTGCTTGCCTGGTAATTTGTGTTGTCATCTGTCTACGTTAGGAGCAGCTGGTGTTACTTGACATTTTTTTTTAATTAATTGATTTTAATTAGAGGCTAACTGGAGAAGGCAATGGCAACCCACTCCAGTACTCTTGCATGGAAAATCCCATGGATGGAGGAGCCTTGTAGGCTGCAGTCCATGGGGTTGCTAAGAGTCGGACACGACTGAATGACTTTACTTTCACTTTTCATTTTCATGCATTGCAGGAGGAAATGGCAAACCACTCCAGTATTCTTGCCTGCAGAATCCCAGGGATGGGGAAGCCTGGTGGGCTGCTGTCTATGGGGTCGTACAGAGTTGGACATGACTAAAGTGACTTAGCAGCAGCAGCAGCAGCAGCAGAGGCTAATTACTTTACAGTATTCTGGTTGTTTTTGCCATATATTCACATGAATCAGCCACGGGTGTACATGTGACCCCATCCCGAACCCTCTCCTACCTCCCTCCCATCCCATCCCTCTGGGTTGTCCCAGTTCACCAGCTTTGAGTGCCTTGTTTCATGCATGGAACTTGGACTGGTCATCTATTGCACATATGGTAATATACATGTTTCAATGCTGTTCTCTCAGATCATCCCACCCTCGCCTTCTCCCACAGAGTCCAAAAGCCTGTTCTTTATATCTGTGTCTCTTTTGCTGTCTCGCATATACGGTCGTCGTTACCATCTTTCTAAATTCCATGTATGTAGGTTAGTATGCTGTATTGTTGTTTTTCTGTCTGACTTTACTCATATAAAAGGCTCCAGTTCCATCCACCTAGTTAGAACTGATTCAAATGCATTTTTAATAGCTGAGTAATATTCCATGGTGTATATGTAACACAGCTTTCTTATCCATTTGTCTGCTGATGGACATCTAGGTTGCTTCCATGTCCTGGCTATTGTAAACAGTGCTGTGATGAACATTGGGGTGCAGGTGTCTCTTTCAATTCTGGTTTCCTCGGTGTTTGCCCAGCAGTGGGATTGCTGGGTCATATTGGAGCTTTATTTCCAGTTTTTTAAGGAATCTCCAAACTGGTCTCCATAGTGGCTGTACTAGTTTGCATTCCCACCAACAGTGTAAGAGGATTCCCTTTACTCCACACTCTCTCCAGCATTTATTTTTTGTAGACATTCTGAGAGCAGCCATTCTGACCAGCATGAGATGATACCACATTGTGGTTTTGATTTGCATTTCTCTGATAATGCGTGATGTTGAGCATCTTTTCATGTGTTTGTTAGGCATCTGTATGTCTTTTTTGGAGAAATATCCATTAATTTCTTTGGCCCATTTTTGATTGGGTCATTTATTGTTTTGTTATTGAGCTGCATGAGCTGTTTGTATATTTTTTGAGATTAAATCTTTGTGATTTTTTTTCTACCAATGATTACCAGTAAGACAAAGGGAAACAGTAAATAAAGAATAAAGACACTGACTGTATTTCTACTGATTGCAATTGGAAGAGCACCACAGACCTGATGATCAGACTGTCAGCAAGGTGGTTTTGCACTGTACTTTATTCCACAGAGAGTAGTAGAGAAGTGACAGTGGGGACCTTTGCAGGGGGGAAAACATTTAGGGGGAAATCCCATCGACAGAAGAGGAAATGATTATCTTTGTGACCAGCTAGTTTCAGGAGAACAGACTTTTAACCACCATTCCTAGTCATGAGACAGAAAAGAAGGAGCTGGATGGTCTGTGTCTGCCCTTTAATGACAAGGAGGAAGGTCTGTACTTGACCTTGTGGTAGGTAAACCCAGGAGTCACTGGAAACTTTGGATGAGTCTACCGAATTCAGACGGGCAAGGGTGGTGCTTGGCATTAAGTCATTTTGGGGACATGAAAGTCTGCAGAGATTTCTTTACTGTGGCTTTTCTTAACACCTCAGGTGAAGTTGAACTTTGTCAGCATGGTAAATATGAGCATCTTTCATGCCGGTCCCAGTAGATAAGTATAAAGGCAGAGAGGTTCGAACACCCCTCACCTTTTAAAATTGGATTATGATTGCTTTAAATGTTGTGCTAATTTTTGCTGTAGGACAAGGGTGAATCAGCTATAAGTGTATACATATATCCCCTCCCTCTTGAACTTCTCTTCCACCCCCGAACCCCACCCCTCTAGGTCATTACAGAGCACCAAACTAAGCTTCCTGTGCTATACAGAAGCTTGCCCTAGCTATCTATTTGACACATGGAAATCTGTATATTTCAGTGCTATTCTGTCAATTCAATCCATCTTCTCCTTGCCTGCTGTGCCCATAATTCTCTTGTCCATGTCTGAGACTCTAATCTTGCCCTGCAAATAGGTTCATCAGTACAGTTTTTCTAAATTTCACATATATGTGTTGATGTAGGATATTTGTTTTTCTCTTTCTGATTTATTTCACTCTGTATAATAGGTTCTAGCTTCATCCAATTCACTAGAAATGACTCAAATTCGTTCCCTTTTATAACTGATGAACATTCCATTTTATACATGTACCACAACATCTTTATCCATTCATTGACAGACATCTACATTTCTTCGATGTCGTGGATATTGTAGATATTGGTGCAAGGAACATTTGGGTACATGTGTCTTTCTGAATTATAGTTTTCTCAGGGCGTATACCCAAGAGTGTGATTTCTGGGTCATATGGTAGTTTTATGGGCTTCCGTGGTAGCTCAGCTGGTAGAGAATCCCTGTGCAGTGTGGGCGAACCCAGTTCAAATCCTGGGTCGGGAAGACCCCCTGGAGAAGGGATAGGCTAGCCACTCCAGTATTTATGGGCTTCCCTGGTGGCTCAGACAGTAATGGATCTGCTGGCACTGCGGGAGACTGGCTTCGGTCACTGGGTTGGGAAGATCCCCTGGAGGAGGGTATGACATCCCTCCTCGGTATTCTTGCCTGGGGAATCCCCATGGGCAGAGTAGCCTGGTGGGCTACTCCGGTGTTGCAAAGAGACGGAAACAGCTGAGCAACTAAGCACAGCATGGCACGTGGTAGTTTTATTCCCAGTTTTTAAAGAAATCGCCATAATGTTCTCCATACTGGCTGTATTACTTTTCATTCTCACAAAGAGTATAAGAGGATGCCCTTTTCTCCACGTCCACTCCAATATTTATTTTGTGTAGACTTCTGATGATGGCCACTCTGACTGCTGTGACAAGAAAGCTAATTGTGCTTCTGATTTTCATTTCTCATGATGAGCGAGGCTGAGCATCTTTTCATGTCTTTGTTGACAGGTTCCGTTTTTACTCTGGATGCAATCGACACTTGAACATCACTGTATAGTTCTCAAAAGGTTTTTTTTTTTTTTGGTAATCTAAATGAAGGCAAAAAAAAAGGAGTCATTATCGCAGAGTAGGATCATCATCCTCTTCAATTCAGGAAACTAACTCACGGAGAGTGTAAGTAACTTCCCACGGTCACAGAAGGAATAAGTGGTGGGACCTTGATTCAAATCTAAGTATCTGTGGCTTCATCACCTCCCAGCTCGGCACCACAGGGTGATCGTTTCCAGATCCACACATCAGGCTCAGCACTGTCTTCCTGAATACAGACTCCCCTAGTCAACTGACAGGGCTGCAGGGAGACTGCACTCAACAAGTGCTGGGAACTTCTGGGACACCGGAGATGCCTTCACAGGGAAGAGAAGTGAAAGACACGCTGGGTCCCACAGGCCTCTTCCCACCCCCTGGGGGGAGTGAGGAGCTACAGGAGGTTCTAAAGGGGGCTGTTTCTGTGACAGACAGGCTGATGGACTGCCGTTCTGCATGCATGTGACAAGAAACACTTGTTCCTTTGAGTTTATTTCTCTTTACGGTTGACAATACATACCACATGGTGAAAATACACAAAGCAGATATGTAAAACCAAGCGGATATATGGATAAGCAGATACATCCCCATTATACCGACGGAATACCTGACAGTAAGACAGCACTTCTTTGTAAAAGGAGAACATTCTCCTAGACTATAGCAATGAAACAGGAAATTAGTCTTTTTCTTAATTCTTAGCCTCATTCCCCCATCACAGATCATGGGCACAGAGAAGTTAGGTCAGCTCCCCCAAGTCGTTCTGATAGTACGTGTTTGAGTTCCCCAGGCAAGGAATATTCAACATGTCCAAACTGCACCCATCCCCCCCAACCTCCGCTCCCCACACAGCTGCACCTCCTTTACTGTCCCCTGACTCAGTGCAAGGCAGCCTTGTCCCCAGCTGCTTAGGCCAGCGATGCTTAAAGCCATCCTTGCCTGCTTCCACTCTCTCACCACACTTTCAGTCATCAACCCTCACCTCTTGACCTCCTAAGTCTAAGTAAGATCCTGTTCCTTCTCTCCATCAGCACAGTGAGTTCCTTAGGCCAGGTCACCCTCCTGTCTGTCCTTGACAAGCACCAGCAATCCTGATGCTTTCTAACACATGGTCTGTCCTGCTGCCTGAGGAATGGAAGCTTTCTTCAGTGCAATCTGGGCATGACACCCCTGTTCAAAACTCTGCACGGGCTGCCTGCTGCACTTAGGATACTGTCCAGCCTCCTGGACTAGGCACAGCAGGTCTTGTCTGCCCCCAAATGCCCTATCTTCACCAGACACCCTCCTTCTGCTCCACGCCCCACTTGATATTCCAGCCACCCAGACCTCTCTCTGTTCATCAGATGGTCGGTGTGCTCACACTCCTACTCCCTAGCCATCCCCCGCCCCCTCTCTCCCCCTCCCCACCCACCAATTTCACAATCTCACTCCTGCCTTTGACTCCATCTTCACATGCCCTTCCTCCCTCCTCATCTGCCTGATTCCTTCTTAGGTTCAGCTGTCAGGTTCGGTAGAGCAATTTCCATTTTCCCTGGGGAGAACCTGGGAGAAAAGTCACAGTTAACAGATTTGATATTTTTACCAAATGGAAGGTGGTGGAGATTTCACTATGAATCCCTGCTGCACGATGAGCTGATGCGAAATGCAAACTAATGGCAGAGTTTGTCTGGGAAAGGCTTTCTTGCTAAGCAAAGGATACAGACAGAAAAGCTCTCCTCTTGCTTTATATGGGCCCGTTGTTGTCTTTGAATACGGCCTTTTGAACTTGGTCACAGAGTTGGAAGCATAAAGGGATCCAGGGTGACCACCTGCTTCAGAGTGAGCAGGGATAAACCAAAGCATGGAAATTTCAAAATGTCACTTTACGGTGTCTTTGACCCAGTACACGGAACAGGACTTGAGCTGCCCTGGCCTCCTGGCAGTGTCTACCCCCCGCATTTATCCCCACTGCTCGCTCTTCTGCAATATCCTGACCCCAAATGTCTGCTGTGCTGACTCCTTTCCCCCTTCAAGTCTTTGGTAAAATATCAGCTCTTCAATGAAACCCGCTCTGGTTGCTCTGTTCAATACTGTGACTTGCAGCTTTCCCCCTTGGTGCCCACAGTACCAGTCCCTTACAGGACTTACATGTATCTGATCACAGCACCAGCCCCTTCTAACACACTGTAGAATGTCCTGGGTTGTTATGAGGAGGGTTTACTGGGTGCCTCCTACCCCTACCCCTTCCCCTTTGGGGAGAGTAAGTCCAGCACAGGGATTTCTGTGGGCTGGCCACTTGTATCCACCACAGAGAGCCAGGAAAAGCCTCGATGAATATTTGGTGCCTGAAGCAATGTGCCTGCCTCTCTGCTAGACTGTGAGACCCCTGGGGGTCCTGTTCTTCTCATCACTGGGGCAGGCCCTCCCTCCACGCAGGGAGAGGGCCTCAAGGTGCGGCTGCCTCAGTTTCAGCCACACCTCCTGCCCAGCAGCTCCATGACCTGGGATTGAGGAGTCACCTGGCTTCACTTCAAAATGTAAACGCCTGTCTTTAAAGGAATGTAGGTATTTTCAATGTTTAGACTTTGCTTTGGGCCTTAAGTTTTTTGGCACCCACATCGAGTACGAATTGTTGTAGCTTCTGAAACACAAGTTCACAATTTTTGATGAATTTGGTTGTGCCAATGGAAACAACGTGAAACATACTGGAGTGTGAAGTCAAGTGGGCCTTAGGAAGCATTACTAGGAACAAAGCTGCTGGAGTTGACGGAATCCTGGCTATTTCAAATGCTAAAAGATGATGCTGTTAATGTGCTGCAATCAATATGCAAGCAAATTTGGAAAACTCCACAGTGGCCACAGGACTGGAAAGGTCAGTTTTCATTCCAATCCCAAAGAAGGGTGATGCACTGGACACCCAACACCAAACAATCCACCAAACTGAAACTCTAGAGACTCAATAAATGAGGCAAGACACATGAAATCAGCTGAGATGAAATTCAAATACAGGCCGACATGCATTTTAGCAACTTCATAAGTTGCCATGGAGAAACCCAACTGCACAGAGCACTGGTATGGTGAACGCATATAGCTCTTTCACAATGTTCCATGCAGCCACCACAAAGAGATCTCAGACCATGGTACCCCGCATCCTACAAACCCCAAAATTCACAGCCCAAGGCATAGTAAACCCCTCAAGGTTTCAGCACCCTCAATCCCTGGTTCACAGGCTTATCTCCAGGTCAGAGATGGCACACTCAGGGTGCAGAGCCAGCAATGGGTCAGATACCTCCCATGCTTTGTCACATACACTTTGTGATGTCACAACCAAGGGTATGGACACCTAGGGTATTCACGTCCCCTGAAATCCCTACGTGGATCAATCCTAGTTGTGGACTTGAGGCTCTTCTAAGGAACTGGACACAAGGTGTCCAGCCTCCTGCCAAGACCTCCCACCCTACAAATGGTACCCAGATGCCAGTAAAGGCACATTCACTCCCCTGCCCCACTGAGGCCAGTGTGAACTGGTGAAACACCTTTGCAGGGGTCTGTGGCAGCACCCATCAGAATTTACATTCCATCCTGCCCTCACCCTCAGCAGCATTTGCCTTCATGAAAGAGGGACAAGTGTCAGTCCTATTCTGTGATGCCTCCTTGGCATTTAGAACAGCGTCAGGCACATGCACATAGTAGGTACTCCACAGATGTGTGTTTAGCCAAGGAAGTCTTTGATCCAGCGGTCTCCCTGCTGTGAATGTGCCTTAAGGAAATATTCCCACATGCTCAGAGATGTGTGTACAATGACAGCAAATTTCTAGGGGAAACTCTAGTGCCCATTGATAGTCAGCGACCATTTACTGAAATTTTCATTAATTTCTTTCAACTGGTTTTGTGATTTTCAATGTACAAATCTTACACCTCCTTGTTTAAACTAATTCCTAAGTCCTTTTTATATTGTAACTGGAATTTTCTAACTTATTAGGAGTATTCACCACTAATATGGAAATACAGTTGAGTTTTGTATATTGAAGTTGGTGATGATTTCACGGGTGCATACACAGCTTTTTACATGTCACACATACTACAATAAAGTGGTTTAAGAAAATAAAATTGAAAGCAAAGTAAAGGTGTGTCCAAAGTATAAAAAAAAAAAAAAAAAACCTCAGAGAATGTGTTGGTAGAACTGGCTTACAAGAAAAACTAAAGGAAGTTCTTCATGCTACAATAAGTGAATTCAGAGTTAATCTGAATCCATGTGAAAAAGCAAAGAGCACAGGTAAAGTTAATTATATGAAGAAAAATTCTTTATGGATACATATTTCCCTCCTTTCTTCCTGTATTGAAAAAGCAACTGTCTAAAACAATATCACATAATTTATTGAAAGCAGTAGTTGCTCAGTCATGTCTGACTCTTGGCAACCCCATGACTGTATTGAAAAAGCAACTGTCTAAAACAATATCACATAATTTATTGAAAGCAGTAGTTGCTCAGTCATGTCTGACTCTTGGCAACCCCATGACTGTAGCCTGCTAGGCTCCTCTGTCCATGGGAATCTCCAAGCAAGAATACGAGAGTGGTTAGCCATTCCCTGCTCCAGGGGATCTTCCTGACTAAGGGATTGAACCCGGGTCTCCTGCATTGCAGGCAGATTCTTTACTGTCTGAGCCACCAGAGACGCCCAATTATTGTTGGGCCAACAATATATGGAATGTAATATATTTGCAGTAGCAGCACAAAGGAGGTGGTTGGGAGCAAAGCTGTATTAGGGAAGGAAACAACTCTGATGGTGTCAAATCCATAGAAACATATGCAAAGTATCAGAAATCATGACAAAGAGGGTGAATATAACAGAAGCTATAAATAGATACCTGATATCCTGTTGTACCGGAGAAGGCAATGGCACCCCACTCCAGTACTCTTGCCTGGAAAATCCCATGGATGGAGCAGCCTGGTAGGCTGCATTCCATGGGGTCTCGAAGAGTCAGACAGGACTCAGCGACTTCACTTTCACTTTTCACTTTTATGCTTTGGAGAAGGAAATGGCAACCCACTCCAGTGTTCTTGCCTGGAGAATCCCAGGGACGGGGGGGCCTTGTGGGCTGCCGTCTATGGGGTCACACAGAGTCAGACATGACTGAAGCAACTTAGCAGCAGCAGCAGCATCCTGTCGTATATCAGCTTTTCATCATATAATGTTATATATAATACAATAATGATAAGAGTGTATTAGTGAGCTTACCCTTTATAGATTTATTATATATGTGACAATATGAGGAAAAGAGGGAAACCCGAATAGAGTGATATAGGAGTAATGTTTTTGTATCTCATTAGAATTTGTGTAAATTTCAAGCTAATTGTGATAAAGTAAGATGTTTACAGTGGCATACAGCTAAGGAAACAACTTAAAAGTAGGGGAAAATCAGTAAAGAGTTTAAAATGCTACATTAGAAAATATCCATTGAATGGAAAAGAAACCAGTAAAATGAGGACCATAGAACAAAATGACATGAGACAGAAATATACATTGGCAGATGTAAGTCTGTATCAACATTAAATGTAAATAGATAAAACAATCCAACCAGAAGGCAGACACTGAGAGAACAGTTAATGAAAAAAAAAAACATCCATGTGTATGTTGTCTTCAGAGGACACAGTTTAGATTCTAAGATACATAAATTACCATGTATATGTGTGTGTGTTGTGTCGCTCAGTCGTGTTTAACTCTCTGGGGCCCCATGGACTGTAACCTGCCAGGACCCCTCTTCATGGAATTTTCCAGGCAAGAATACTGGAGCGGGTTGCTATTTCCTACTCCAGGGGATCTTTCAGAGCAAGGGATTGAACCTGAGTCTCCTGCATTGGCAGATGGGTTCTTTAGCACTAGCGCTCCCTGGGAAGCTTTATATGACCCAGCATTTCCACTCCTAGCCAGTTGTCCCAAAAGAAATGAAAATATGCTCACACAGTGGGCTGCACTCAAATATTCCACAGGTGTATTCCTAATAGCCAAACATAGAAACAACCCAGTTATTCAACAACTGGTATACAGATGAAAGAAAAACAAAAGAGTATACCTGTACAAAGGAATACTACACGATAGTAAAAAAAAAAAAAAGTAACTAGTGCATGTAAGAGCAAAGATGCATCTCAACTGTGCAAATGAGAGAAACCAGACACAGAAGGCTACATATTATATGATTTCATGTCAATGGATTTCTGGAAACGGCACAACTGTTGGCACAGAAATGTATCTGTGGTTGCCAGGGTACAGGAGTGGAGGAAGGAGTCTGATAGCAGACACCCCAAGGGAGCATTTTTGAACATTGAGACGTTTTATACCTTTTTATTGTGGTAGCATTTACACCACATTATACATTTGTCAAAAATCTACAAATGGTAATACGTTAAAGTGTTGGCTTTTATTGTATATAAATTATACCACAACACTTTATTAAAGGAAAAGGAAATTTTAAGTATTTAAATACTGGTTATTGTATCCATGTAGACCATGAGCTCAAAAACATAAAAATCTAATTTGGAATTCTTCCCAGACCTGGACAACTTCCAGAATTCACCATGACGGTTTTGTACTTTATGACAGGAAACTTAGTCTTAACCATGTTTATGATTCCCTCTCCCTCACCTCAAGTCCAAATTCTTGCTGAGTTCTGTCCGTTTTACTTCGTAAACGTCTAATGCATCTACTTTTTCTAAAACATCTATTTCTGTGTCATTACGCTAAGACCTCTGACTGCGTGGATCACAACAAATAGAGAAAATTCTTAAACAGAGGGCAGTGCCAGACTACTTGACCAGTCTCCTCAGAAACCTGTATGGGGGCCAAGAAGCACCCATTAGAACCAGAGTAGGAACAAATGACTGCTTCATAATTGGGGAAGGAGAACAGGAAGGCCGTGTATTGTCATGCTGCTTATTTAACTTATATGCAGAGAACATCATGCAAAACGCTGGACTGGATGACTCAAAAGCTGGAATGAAGATTGCTGGGAGAAATCTCGACAAGCTCAGATACACAGATGATACCACTCTAATGGCAGAAAGTGAAGAGCGACTAAAGAACCTTTGGATACGGGTGAAAGAGGAGAGTGAAAAAACTGGCTTAAAACTCAACTATTAAAACACTAAGATCATGGCATCTGGTCCTATCACTTCATGGCAAATAGAAGGGGGGTAAGTGGAAGCAGTCCATCCTAAAGGAGATCAGTCCTGGGTGTTCATTGGAAGGGCTGATGTTGAAGCTGAAACTCCAATACTTTGGCCACCTGATGCAAAGAACTGACTCATTTGAAAAGACCCTAATGCTGGCAAAGATTGAGGGCAGGAGGAGAAGGGGACGACAGAGGATGAGATGGCTGGATGGAGTCACCAACTCAATGGACATGAGTTTGGGTGAACTCCGGGAGTTGGTGATGGAAAGGGAGGCCTGGCGTGCTGTGGTTCGAGGGGTCACAAAGAGTCGGACATGGGTGAGTGACTGAAGTGAATTGAAATGGAAGCAGTGACACATTTCATTTTCTTGGGCTCGAAAATGACTGCAAATGGTGATTGCAGCCAGGAAATTAAAAGACGCTTGGTCCTTGGAAGGAAAGGTGTAACAAACCTAGCTTGCATGCATTCTCAGGCACTTCAGTAGTGTTTGGCTCTTTATGACCCCATGGACAGAGGCCCACCAGGCTCCTCTATCCAGGGGATTCTCCAGATGAGAATACTGGAGTGGGTTGCCATGCCCACCACCAGGGGAACTTCCTGACCCAGGGATTGAACCCATATCTCCTAAGTGTGCTGCATAACAGACAGATTCCCTGCTGCGCCCCCGGCGAAGCCCATGACAAACCTAGACAACATTAAAAAGCAGAGACATCACTTTGCTGACAAAGGTCTGTAGAGTGAAAACTATGGTTTTTCCAGTAGTGATGTACAGATGTGTGAGTTGGATCATTAAGATGGCTGAGTACCAAAGAACTGATGCTTTCGAATTGTGGTGCTAGTGATGAGCCTTGAGAATCCCTTGGACAGCAAGGAGAACAAACCCTCCAATCCTAAAGGAAATGAACTCTTAATATTCACTGGAAGGACTGATGCTGAAGCTGCAATACTTTGGCCACCTGATGCGAATAGCTGACTCATTGGAAAGTACCCTGATGTAAAAAGATTGAAGGGAGGAGGAGAAGGGGGCAACAGAAGGTGAGATGATTAGATAGCATCACCAACCCAATGGACATTAATTTGATCAAACTCAGGGAGATAGTGGAGGACAGAGGGGCCTGGCGTGCTGCAGGCCATGGGTAGTAAATAGTTGGACACGACTGAGCGACAGAACAACCACCACCACCTCCACCTTACCTTTGAGCTTCCCTAAGCTTCCAGAGCCCCACTCTCAGCAGGGCTAAGAAGCTTTCTGTGTCTGTCAGTGGTAAAGGCTGAGACTTAAGTCTTCACACACTCAGTGCCCCCTGCTTAGGTGATGATGGGTCCTTAGAATGCTCATCACTCCCTCCCAGAGCTCAGACCAGGGAGCCTTCTCACGACAGTAATATGGAGCACCTACCCTGGTACAGAAATGGGAGTTGGAGCTGTTTACCCCTTCTCCAAGTGCTTTCTCCCTTTACATTCATTTGCACATTTCTTCTTGACTCACTGAATCCACCTCCGCTCATCCCCACCTGGTAACTGTAACAAGCTGCACCTACATCTCTATCAGGGCGGATGCGTGTATCCCCTCCACTCTCTATTTTATTTCTCTCCCTTCAGAATCTCTAGACTCCCAGACACCACCCTCAAAAGGGGCAGTGATGCAGGGGAGGTTGTGACTCTCATCCACAGCCTGGGTCAAAGCACAGCTGTGTTATATATAACCTCTTTCACTCTTAGAATGAACCTTATCTTCTAGGTTTCCTCCTGCTTCTTGGCCACCCTGCTCACTGTTTTGCTTTGCTTTTCCCTTAGGTCCATTCCCTGTGTTTCTCCTTTGCACTTCTTTTCTGTTTATGTGTCTGTCTGGTCCACCAGTGTGATATTCCCATCATCCACCACACATCACTGGTCTTGTTACTTCAAGCATTGCAGACACGTCCTGAAACATGCTAGTAATCAATGTGTGTGTGCTCAATGAAGGAATATTTTTAATGACTGACAGGAAAAGCATCTCCATGTAGGAATCAGTAGCACCATACATAAAGCCTTGTGTCTCGTTCCAGACACTGTAGGGGTGTGGCTCTGTCTTCATGCCCTGGTGCCCTTGCATGGCCCCACTTAGGCTACGTAGGCAAGGCTAAACTGCAGGCTGGCTTGAACCTTGGCAGAGAACCTCCTGATTGCTCTTGCAGCAAGGGGAGATAAGCAGCCTGATGAAGAGCTGCTATGAGGCCATTTCTCACCTGCCTCCTCATCCAGCTGGAGGTGACACAAAGTTGTTACTCATCCACCTCTGGTTTCAGTTGAACATAGGATGGTCTCCCTAGCCCCAGCTTGAGATACAGTTGTGGACTACAGAGCTGCTCAGTGCCATAGGGCACAACTGTGGGCTCCTTCCTGGCAGAGACCCACCACCTGTAGTGCCTTTACTGAGGCCTTCCAATTCAGTGGCAAACCAAAGGACTAGGGACAAGGCAACTGTCACCAGGGTCATATTGCTTCTGCACTGTCTGTAAGGTAGAATCTGAATCCATTCGGGTTCATTGTCTCCTTACTGGCCAAGCCCGTAGAAGGTGACAAGCCAAACTAACAACTGCAGTGGTGCCCGAGGCCCTGTAGCTCCTGCGCTGTGACTTAGGGACTGGCTGCCTGACTACGTGACAGAGTCTCGTGTTGTGTGATGTTGTGTGAGCAGAATATTGGCTTATTTTCTTTGTCATCACACAAAGCAAGGAGCACAGTTTTCACTACATACTATGACTTAGGGTAGCTTTGTCAGTCCTCATTAACAAACCTACCTTAGAATGGATGCCATGTCTGACACCAGCTATTTAATCTGCTAATATAAATAAATATATTGTCTAAATCAATATTTAGACAAAATATGTTTCTGAAGTCCAATTCGTTTTAAAAGTTAACCTTATAGTCTACTTGAAATTCAAAATCTGTATCACTTGTGAGAGAACTGTTAATTGTAAAGGGAAATGTTTAAATGAAAAAATGGAGTAGAATAAGCCAAATCCATTTGCAGTGTAATGCCAACTTCACGTTATCTTGTTTATTCTTCATAAAAAATATTTAGGGTAAAATTGTAATTTCCATTTTAGAAATGGGGAAACAGATCCAAAGGATGTAAATACCTTTCTCACCTTCACACAGTTATGTGTCAGAACCAGTACTGATACTCTTAGTTATGTCAAGTGCTGTGCTTAGTCGCTCAGTCTTGTCCAACTCTTTGGGACCCCATGGACTGTAGTCCGTCAGGCACCTCTATCCATGGGGATTCTTCAGGCAAGAATACTGGAGTGGGTTGCCGTGGCCTCCTCAGGAGATCTTCCCAACACAGGGATCAAACCCAGGTCTCCAGCACTGCAGCTTGATTCTTTACCGTCTGAGCCACCAGGGAAGCCCAGTTATGTCATGTCATAGCCAATAAGGAGACAGAGCAGATAAAACTCAAAGTCATTTTGTCTCACGAAGTTCCCCTCATTCCTTTCCCTTTTCTTCTAGCTAGGATCTAATCTTCTCAGGCAGCTCCATGACCTAGGGGCTTTTTCACATCTTTTTGGTAAGATAGGATACTCTAATTTAAGTCTCAATTTGTCTTAAATTTGAGGTAGGTTTGAACCTCCCATTTTCAGTCCTTTAGGACCTGGATTTTCATACCTCTGTAAGGTCACAACAGCTGCTATTTATAATCCTCTGTTATTCGCTAAGCAGAGTGAATTCTGAATAGGTCCTTTGTTGCAGAAATATATTTTTTTGGTGCGTGAGGATGCAGATGGGGGCTCAGAGATGTAAGCGTTTCGTTATTATGTTAATAGTAAGGATATAAGGGAGGAATCAGACAGCTGGAGGACTTCCCTGTAGCTCAAATGGTAACGAATCTGCAGGAGACCAGGGTTCGATCCCTGGGCTGGGAAGATCCTCTGGAGAAGGGAATGGCAATCCACTCCAGTATTCTTGCCTGGAGAATTCCATGGACAGAGAAGACTGGTGGATACAGTTCATGGGGTCGCAAAGAGTCAGACATGACTGAGTGATTCACACACACACACACACACACACACACACACACAGACAACTGGAGGGCTTCTGAGATCTGCTGACTATCAAGCCAGTGGAGGACATCATGGAGAAGAAAAGATGTTTGTGGCTGCTCTCTCCCTGCACCCAAAAAAACTTGGAAGGCAAGTCAGAAATGTGTGAAAGATATGCTGTGCTATTTGCCATGGAATTTGACAGCAGTTTTTTTTCCTGTCTCCCTACAACCTTTAACAATGGCTTTGGCATTCCATTTCTCTATAGGGCAGTACAAACATATTACATTTTTAAAAATGTTTCTCTGTCAATGCTTTCATCAGGGATACCGTATGAGATATGGGTGGCACATTTTGTAAACCCATTTATTCAAGAGAAGACCAAAGGCTTTTATGAATTTTTTATGTGTGGGTATATATATGTATGTATATGCATTAACATGTAGATTACACCTAAAGAATATGTTATGACCCAATTTTTTTAACCCTAGAAGTGCAAGGGTGGTTTAAATGTATAAGGTTACCAGTGCAATTCACCACATAATAGAAAAATGGAGGGAAAACAATTCTATGATCATTATAATTGATGCAGTATAAGTGTTTGATGAAAATTAATCTATATTCAAGACAGCAAACTAGGAATAGAATGGAACTTACACTGATAAAGTATATCTACAAAAAAGCAATGTAAACAGATTGAAATGGAGAAGATTTTTCATTTCCTATTCGGATAAATGCCGATTAGCACCTACTTTAGTCAAGAATATTCTGGCCAGGTTTGTTCAATGCTACAAAATGAGGAAGGGTTTAAGATTCAAGCCAGTAGAAACTGTTGATATTCAAATATAATTGTATCTTTTGAAAAGCAAAAATAATCTACATCTAAATTTGTGGAATTAATATACATATTTAGAGGAATTGTTGGACAGAAAATCTATATGCAGACATTCTCTCTCTACATACATCCTAAACTAGACAATAAAAGTCACAAACCATGAATTTTCAATAACATTAAATACCCGGGGATAAATTTAACAAAAAATGTGCAATTAGAAAAGGAAACTTTATTGACAGAACTTTAACAGTCAAATACACAACATAAGAACAGCATAGATGGTTTCAGTTTATCTTCCTTCAAGCAAATGACTGCCCTTCACCTATAATATAAACATTTAAAAAGTCACTTAGCAGAACTTTATTTTGATGACAGGAGAGGTATACAAAGTTCACTGCAGTTGTAGTTTTATAAAATGGACTAAAACAGGAACACTAAGGGCGACCCTTTGGCTTACCTTCAGTTAATCCTCTCTAGAGATTTTATAGACTTTTCAAGCATATTACCAGTATTTTTAAAAACACACTACTCTTCCTAGTTATACAAGAAAAGAAGGACACTAAGTTCAGAACAAATGAAATCAATGGAACCTATCAGAAGGTAGTTTTCAGTAGAAGGCAAAACTGTGTACACATTTAGTAAAATATCTACCAACAAAAAGCACCCTGAGGAGAACAAAATACACAAAAACTGAAACAAAAAATCCCAAAAAAGTATCATTTAAATGCACTGGTTTGAAATAATATTCCAAATATAGGATAGATAAACAGTTGTTCTCTCTGTTACTGCTTATGTGAAGTAAATAAAATGGCCAGTATTACATTTCTTCTCTACTGTGAAAACTGTAGACATTTTCATTTGTTCTAAATGGTTGATATGGTTGTTTTAAGTTGGTTAAACATTTGTCCCCCGTTTTACTTGTAGCCCTCATGTAATTCTAAATGTTTCTTTTCACCCTGGAAAGCATTCCAGTTGGTATAATAAATTATATGGTGACACTAATTTTAAGTCATTACTATCACTGGCGACATGGTGACATCAAAATGTGAAGCAGAAATAGGACTGTTTCTCACAGCCACACCAAAAAAAAAAGAAAGAAAGAAAAAAAGGAGAGAAGAAAAGGGAGAGCAAGAGGGAGTATGAGTGAGAGAGAAAAGCAAGTAGGAAGAGAGAAAGAAAATCTGGAAAAGCAGATTTTTTGGTTTCTAAATGATAATGGCTTTTGAGAGAAAACTCTGACCAATTTCAAAAGTTCATCCACAGTATTTGTGATGTTTAGTTATTTAGTTACTATGGGGTATGTTAAATATTTGTTTTTCTACCCTACTAGCAATTTCATCAATATTCTGAAAATATTTGAGTGCCAGATTATACCCTGTTTTAATTCTGTAATATACTAACTGTTAGTGTCTTGTTCATATTTCTAATTATGTGTACTTGGGCTTTGTCCATTTGCTTCACAATTATGTAAACTGAGAGGAATCGACTGGCAGTCTGGGGTTGGCAGATACAAACTATTACATTCAGAATGGATAAACAACAAGGTCCTATTATATAGCACAGGGAACTAATGTCCAATCTCTTGTGATAAATCACAATGGAAAAGAATATTAAAAAATATGTGTGTGTATATATATATTAAAAAATTACGTAAACTAACACATTGTCTTTATTAGTTGAGTTTATTTTCCTCTTCCTAACAATTCATACCTGTCTTTTACTGAGTATCTTTTTCTTTTTCCCTTAGGTTTATTCTGTTGCTCTTTTTCTTACCTTTTATGTTGGATGTAGGATTTTATATTTATGTACCTTGTAATTTATGTATTTTCTTTTTAAATACACACATATTTAGACTAAGATTTTTCTATGAGAACATTTTAATCATGTTCTGTAGTTACTTGAAAGTAGTCTAAAAGTTGTATTTTCATCTAATTTTTCTAATGGATTGGGAAAAAAATGTAAAGTTAAAATATTTAGAAGGCTAATACACAGTAAATTCTTCCCTAACTATGAAGTTCTTCCTTTAAAATCAGAACCATGCAATTCATTGTCAGCAATTTGGAAAACACATATGTGAAAGATACTAAGTTGATTATGCGGGAAGAACTAGAGTTATAATCTTTGGCCTTCAAAACTTTTTAAACTTATGTATCAAAGAAGAAAAATAACATACTTGATATGGTTAGAGACGATTATATCATGAGGCTCAGATTTTTATTAGTTCTTTAAGAGCGAGAGTGGTGTGTATGGCAAAACCATCATAGTATTATAAAGTAATGATCCTCCAATTGAAATAAGCAACCTCCTTCCCCAAGAAAAGACCAAACCTGGGGGCAGTTAGTGTGCTTAGCATACGTATCTTACTCACACCTGCCTTGAATATCACTGACTAAATGCACTCTCTCAACTTGATCAGCCACAGAAATAGGAAACTGGACTGTCTTTGGCCATTTTATTATTCAGTCATTTCATGATTCCCTGGGGAAAGGATTTAAAATGCAACTGTTTTTTTAAAAGCTAGAGAATTCAGAATTTGAGAGAATTTAACTAACATCAAGCAGAATGTTGGCTCATTTTCTTTTTTAAAAAATTAATTAATTGATTTTAATTGGAGACTAATTACAATATTCTGGTGGGTTTTGCCATACATTGACATGAATCAGCCACAGGTGTACATGTGTCCCCCGTCAGAAAATGAAATCTCAATCCCCCTGTTATAATTTGACTCAAGATGATATTTTATGATAAATACATCATACAAAACAGAGTATTCTTGTATGCATTCCATCAAAGAGAATCAGAGAATGCAAAAATTAGCATTGAAAAATCAGCACCTGCGTGTATCTGTTCTGAATTCACAACTTACATGAGTAAAGTTGAGTTTAGAAGTTAAGGGATTTCATAGAATCACAAACATTATGCTAAAGCTGGTACTAGAACCTACTTGGATGCCTAAGCATATTTCAAATAAACTGATATTTATTACAAATGCATTCCATATTTGCTACAAGCAGAAATTATAAAAGAACCTGAAAATTATTAGCTGTTGCTTAAAGTACTTATACTCAAGAGAAGAAAATGGTTTCCTTGTTTCATTTTGATATGGCTTTGATCCTGTCCGTTTCTTTATTTGAAGTCTATAAGTCAGGCACTCAGGCATCTGGGGTCTGAACTATCTTTCAAAGAATATGTGAACTCTATTATTAAAATAATAGTAATGTTCCCTCTATATTAGTAAAGATATAATATTCTGAAAAACAGAAACCACATAAATTACTTTCTGAATGGATGACATACCTGCTTCTGGCATTTCACCAGGCTCTGTATTTGATGCAAACTCCTCCCTGACATCAGGACCATCTCCACCTTCACCCCCAGTCTTTGCCAGAGCCAATTGCTGGAGATCAGCTTCCAGGCCAGAATCTTTAAAAAAATGCATCAAATCAGCTGTAAAGCATACAATATAGACAAGGGAATGATGATATTCATTCCCTCGGTGTTATGAATTAAAAGCCTTAGGTTAGTATGCTAAAAATGTGATGAATAAGAACCTCAGGAGCATTCTTCCGGGAATGTTTTGCTGGAGAAAAAGGAAAGCAGAATTTTCCGAATGTTATTACCATTTTCCTTTTCCAGGGTTGTCCTCAGACACCTTAGTTGCCCCCTTCTCTTTGTCTTGAAAATAAGGGAAAATTTGAGCGACCACACTGACCTGCAAACTATACTCTCCTCAGTTTTTTAGGAACTGTCTGAAGTCCTTTTCTACTGTTTCCTTTCCTCTTCTTACTGATTATGTCTAAAGGCATGACTCATAGATACACTTTACCTTCAAAGGGATCCTTCTCCTCTTCTTCATCACGATTCACTGGATCCTCTCCATGTACTTCCTCCTTTCTAGGTGTGATATCCTGAATCTCAGCTGGCGGTTCCTCTTGTTGAGGTTGCTCAACACTGGGCTGCTGGTCCAAGTAGAGTGTGCATGCAAATAAAACCTTTTTGTTGTTAATACATCTAATAGCATAAATATACATAATACATAGATATATCTGAGCATAAGTAAACCTAACAACATTTTCCCAACACAATTCTATGTACTTACTTTTAATAATGTTACTCTTCACACAGAGATGAATTAGCTCCCATAAGAGTTACCCAGAAAGACTTTGGAAGTTATTTAAATCTATGTTG
This sequence comes from Bos indicus x Bos taurus, assembly GCF_003369695.1. Lineage (NCBI taxonomy): Eukaryota > Metazoa > Chordata > Mammalia > Artiodactyla > Bovidae > Bos > Bos indicus x Bos taurus. Next base: position 53,491,181 of record NC_040105.1, read on the forward strand.
GGATGGAAGCATGCAGTCTGTTGTTAATAAGCAGGAGGAGGGAGTCACTGGGCACATTTCCAGGGAATTTAACAGTATACTCATCCAGGCAATGCCAGACTATATCTGAATCAATGTTCCTTCCTAAGACAAATTCTCACCCTTTATCAGCATGGAAGACCTTTATCACTGCATCTGTACTACTTAACATCATTTTCTCAAAAATAAACTTGTGCTAGTAGAAAACATCAAATGGCAAGGTACTCACAACCACAGGTTCATCCACCTGGGCGCAATCTTGATTTGTAGGTCCCAATTTTGATGCCACTTGCCCACTCATATTTCTCCCTGAAAGCAGAATATGGTGATTTAGAAAATGTATTTAAGAGTACAGCTATATTTGATCACTTTATGACCATATGTTGACTTATTTTTTTTAATGTGAGAATACTTTCAAAAGAAAACTCTGGTTAAGTATGAGTGTACATGCATTTCAATTACACCAAATACAGTCGCTTGCAAAGCCATTTGTGTCTTTGCAAAGCCAGCAGAGAAATCACCTTAAGGTACAGAAGAAGGCTGAATTTTCGGTAGGACATTTGATTTCACAACAGAATTCTCCATCATGAAGATCTTTAGTGAAATACTGCTAGGAATTTAAAAGCTCAGGACTACTGCTCATGTCACACTCCTATTCACCAGACCTATTTTCCCCAACTCCCTTGGAATTCAGTTGGAACACGAAGAAAGGCTCAGTCTTTACAGCCTGACTATGGCGATTTTCTCAGTGTCTGGGGCTGAGATGAGGCTGCATACAGAGCAACCGGTCCACTTCTCTCTTGGCACCTTACCACAAAACCCGCAATACAGTCACAACCCCACTGCGGTCCGGTTTCTAGGCCTTTCCTTAATCACCCACCCTGCCCCCTGCCCAGGTCCCACTGCTGGCCCCAGATTCTGTGCTCTGTCGTCAGTTCCAGGGCCCCATTGAACCAAATATCTCAAATAGCACCCCCAAGTCTCCCCCCACCATCATCCTACCGCCTGCCCTCCTCTGCCCACTGCCCTTCCTCTCCGCCCACCAAGGCAAGAAGTATGGCGTCGCAACACTTGTGAGGAGAAAGATGACTACCTTGAGGGCCTTCCTCCTCAAAGGCCCTAGATGGCACTGCCCGACCAGCGCGAAACTCACTGGCTACCCTCGCACGCACACACACTTAAATTCCAGACAGGACAGACCTGTGAACCTACCTGGTGAGTCTCTAGTAGTGAGAAAGAACCGGGACTGAATAAACAGACCCGTCTCACGCCCAACGCTCCTCACAGATCGCTCAGGAAGGCGTATGCGCACCAAGGCGCATGCGCAGCAACGGATGCGCCCGCACACACTGCGCATGCTCACTGAGTTGGGCGTGTGCAGTGCAGGTTGCCGGAGAAGGCAATGGCACCCCACTCTAGTACTCTTGCCTGGAAAATCCCATGGATGGAGGAGCCTGGTGGGCTACACAGTCCATGGGGTCGCTAAGAGTCGGACACGACTGAGCAACTTCACTTTCATTTTTCACTCTCATGCATTGGAGAAGGAAATGGCAACCCACTCCAGTGTTCTTGCCTGGAGAATCCCAGGGACAGGGGAGCCTGGTGGGCTGCCGTCTATGGGGTCGCACAGAGTCGGGCACGACTGAAGTGACTTAGCAGCAGCAGTGCAGGTTGCTGTTTTCCCGCCATTGAGGTGGAGTCCTGGAACTGCAGGGTCTCTGGAGGATGAGAAAGGGGCATGAAGACTATATTTTTTTCCTTCCAGTGCAATCTTTCTTATGCATCCACAACCTGTGGTGATAGGTAGTCCCAGGTTACCCTTAGTGGAGAATGTGTCTCAGAAAGACAGTCATGACAGAAATACATATTACGTTTTTTAATACCTATTTTTATACATGCTCTGATGAAGCATTTCCTTCGTTGCTTCTGGGTTTTCCGTCATACTCCCAATGGCTTTACTCACTTCCATGGAATAAGTACATAAATAGATGCCTCTGTTTCCACTTTTTGCTTGGTGCACTGCACATTTAAATCTCTGAACTGGTAACTAGTTTCTCTGAGTATACCTCTGGTTCCTATACAGTATTGTTCCTTTAGCATCGGACTTCACTTTCACCACCAGACACATCCACAGCTCGGTGTTGTTTCCACTTTGGCTTAGCCGTTTCATTCCTTCTGTAGCTATTTCTGCATTCTTCTCCAGTACCACATTCTTCTTTTTCTATTATCGCAGGAATTTTCGTACTTACTAGGAGTTTTAATTTTACCCAATTTTACCCAAGAGAAAGGAAAACATGTACACACAAGGACCTTTACTCAAATATTCTACTCATGTACTCCTAATAGCCAAAACTAGAAACAGCCCAACTATTCAACAACTGGTATAAACATGAAAGAAAAACAAAAGAGAATACTCGTACAAAAGAACACTACATGGTATTTAAAAAGGAACTACTAATGCATGTAACAGCAAGGATGCATCTCAGCTGTGCCAATGACAGATGTCAGACACAGAAAGCTATGTATTATATGATTTCATGTCAATGGATTTCTGGAAAAGCACAACTATAGGCAGAGAAAGATATCTGTGGTTGCCAGGGTATAGGAGTGGAGGAAGGAGTCTGAATGCAAATAACCCAAGGGAGCATTTTCAAACCAATGGGACGTTTTCTACATTTCTTTGTGGTAGCATTTACACAATGGTATGCATATGTCAAAACTTGACAAACGGTAATGCTTTAAAGGACTGACTTTTATTGTATACAAATTATATCTCAATACTTCTCACTTTTTAAAAAAAGGATCTTTTAAGTATGTAAATACTGGTTATTGTATCCATCTAGACCTTGAGCTCATAAATATAAAAATCTTATTTGAAATTCTTCCCAGACCTGGCCAACTTCCAGGATTCCCCATGACACCTTTGTACCCTTATGATAGGACAAAGAAACCTGGTCTTAACCAGGTTAACAATTCCACCTCCTTCACCTCAAGTCAACGTTCTTGCTGAGTTCTGTCCATTTTACTTTGAAAATGTCTAATGCATCTTCTTTTTCCCATGTCCAACACATCTGCTCTAGTCCAAAGCTCCCCTCCATTTAATTGTCAACCCCCTTCTAAGGGGTCTCTCACATCCACTCAGGGTGACTGTCTCCCACTCACCGCCCTCTCCCTCCCTCTCTTACAGTTCCAGAACTGTTTATGACTTTCTAGATAAAGGCTACTGTCCTACACAAGAACTGGAAAGTATGGTCTAGCCCTTGCCCATCTTGCTAACATCATGGAAAGTAGAGAATCCTCTTCTTGTCTCTCTTATTGGGCTTCATTCATGCCCTCCACTTTCTCAAGCTTAGATTGTCCCATATTTCTGAAGCCTCCAGTTAGTAGACTCCTTCAAGCTAGGCTTCAACAGTATATGGAATGAGAACTTCCAGATATACAAGCTGGTTTTGAAGAGGCAGAGAAACAAGAGATTAAATTGCAACCTTCATTAGATCATGGGGAAAGCAAGGGAATTCCAGAAACACATCTACTTCTCCTTCATTGACTAGACTACCTCAAGGCCTCTGACTGTGTGGATCACAACAAACTGTGGAAAATTCTTAGAGATGGGACTACCAGACAAGCTGACCTGTCTCCTGAGAAACCTGTATGAGGGTTAAGAAGTAACAGTTAGAATAAAACATGGAACAACGGACTGGTTCAAAATTGCGAAAGGAGTAAGACAAGGTTGTATAGAGTCACCCTGCTTATTCAACTTACATGCAGAGCACATCATGGGAAATGATGGGCTGGATGACTCACAAGCTGGAATCAAGGTTGCTGGCAGAAATATCAAGAAGCTCAGACATGCAGATCATAGCAGTTTAATGGCAGGAACTGAAGAGGATCTAAAGAACCGCTTGATGAGGGTGAAAGAGGAGAGTGAAAAGGCTGGCTTAAAAGTCAACATTCAAAAATATAAGATTATGGCATCCAGTCCTATCATTTCACGGAAAACAGAAGGGGCGCAGTGGATACACGGACAAATTTAATTTTGGAGGCTCCAAAATCACCGTGCATGGTGATTGCTGCCATGAAATTAAGACACTTGATCCTTGGAAGAACAACCATGACAAAGCTAGTATGCATGCATGCTCATTGCTTCGTTGTGTCTGACTCTTTATGACCCCATGGACCGTAGCCTGCCAGGTGCCACTGTCCATGGGATTCTCCAGGCAAGAATACTTTAGTGGATTGCCATGCCCTCCTCCCATGGGGCATGGCAGGGCATCTTCCCAACCCAGGGGTGAAACCCTTGACTCCTGCATCCCATGCATTGCAGGGAGATTCTTTTTTTTTTTTTCTTGTCACTTTATTTTTTAATTGAAGGATAATTGCTCTACAGAATTTTGTTGTTGTCTGTCAAACATCAACAAGAATCAGCCATAGGTACACCCATGAGGCGAATTCCTTACCACTGAGCCACCAAGGAAGCCCATGTCAAAGCTAGACAGCATAGTATAAAGCAGAGACATCACTTTACAGACAAAGGTCCGTATAGTCAAAACTATGGCTTTTTCAGTAGTCATGTACAGATGTGTGAGTTCGATCATTAAGAAGGCTGAGTGACAAAGAATTGATGCTTTTGGTTTGTGGTGCTGGAGAAGACACTTGAGAATCCGTCGGACATGAATTTGAACAAACTATGGCAGATAGTGGAGGACAGAGGAGCCTGGGGTGCTACAGTCCATGGGGTCTCGTGCAAAGAGTGGTACACGACCAAGCAACTGAAAACGAACAACCACCACCACCTTACCTTTGCGTTTCCCTGTGCCAAAGAATTGATGCTTTTGAACTGTGGTGTTGGAGAAGACTCTTGAGAGTCCCTTGGACTGCAAGGAGATGCAACCAGTCCATTCTGAAGGAGATCAGTCCTGGGTGTTCTTTGGAAGGAATGATGCTAAAGCTGAAACTCCAGTACTTTGGCCACCTCATGAGAAGAGTTGACACATTGAAAAAGACTCTGATGCTGGGAGGGATTGGGGGCAGGAGGAGAAGGGGAAGGCAGAGGATGAGATGGCTGAATGGCATCACTGATTCGATGGACGTGAGTCTGGGTGAACTCCGGGAGTTGGTGATGGACAGGGAGGCCTGGCGTGCTGCGATTCATGGGGTCGCAAAGAGTCGGACATGACTGAGGGACTGAACTGAACTCAACTGAACTGAACGTGCCACAGCCCCACTTTCAACAGGGCTAAGAAGTTTCTGTGTCTGTCAGTGCTGAAGGCTGAGACTTATGTCTTTACAGACTCAGCGCCCCCTGCTTAGGGTTGATGGTGGGTCCTTAGAACACTCATCACTCCCTCCCAGAGCTCAGAGCACGGAGCCTTCTCACAACAGTAATGGAGCACCCTGCCTGCTACAGAAATGGGAATCGTAGCTGTTTAGCCTCTCTTAATATGTTTTCTCCCTTTGCGTTGAGTTCACTTCCACATTTCTTCTTTGAGTTACCAAATCAAACTCTTCTCATCCCCAACTGGTTACTGTAACAAGCTGCAGCTGCATCTTTATCAAGGACGGTGCATGTACCCCCTGCGCTATGTATTTTCTTCCTCATTTCCCATCAGAATCTGTCGACTCCCAGACATCACAAAAAGGGCTCCAGATCACCCACAAAAGGGGCGGTGCTGCAGGGGAGGCTGTGGCTCTCGTCCACAGCCTGAGTCAAAGCAGGACTGTGTTATAAGTGTCACCAGCTGCCCCAATGCATCATGGGAGCCAAAAGAGCAATGGTCTGAAAGTCCTAACACAGACACTTATGTGGAAGGAACACCAGTGTCTTCCTAGGGACCTGTGAGTTGTTGTTTGGTTTGGGCCTTTAGAGTCAGTGACCGTTTTCACATCACTTGCAGGCTTAGCTAACCTTCCATCAGGACCTCTCTCCTCCCCTACAGCCCCCTACCTACTGTACCAAAAATCATACTTCTGACTTCAGTGTGCCAATTGGGTTTTCACCTGGCACAGATACCAATACAATTTTTTATGCTGAAACCTCAAGATACCTGAAGAAAACGAGTTTTCAGAAAGTCCATCTTTCAATTATAATAGGAAAACTGCCTATGTAACAATGAAGATACAACAAATTAAAATATTAATAAAATGTTATTTGGAAATTATCTAGAATGCCACACTTAAGAGAAAAAAAATTTAATACATGGTCTATTGCCTTTCAGGTCGAATCTGCATTTAAGAAAATTAGGAGATGGGCGAGGTAATGTCTTCATGATATTGTATTTGTTGTTCTGTTTATCATTACATTATTTCTATGGTTATGCTACTTTCCAGAATGATGAGGGTGGTCCACTAATATCTGTCTCGGCAAATACATGTTTAGAGCTTGCTACGGGCTAGGAACTGTTCTCTGTGACCTTTGCATGTTGACATGACACCCCATGGACTTTTGTGCACTTAGGAGGAACTGTGTTCAATCCATATGCAGATCCATCGTAGTGTTTCATGTGGATGGACGTGACCTGCCTTCTGACCCACAGTAGACTAGACACTGCACTGTATTCCAGACTGGGAGTCAGATACCACGCCTGTCTGTTTCTTTCTGGCCTGGGCACCAATCTGACTCAGCTCTTGCCAGCTAGGTGACTTTTTGCAAATTCATTCACCCATTAACGTCTGTGTGTCTCCACTCCTCAACTGCAGAAAGGGATGATAGCATTAAAAATGCTCACCTTACAGTGTTGTTATGAGTACTCAAAGACTTTTGAGTACATATGGAGTACATATGCACATTGTGTACATATGGAGAGCTAAGCACGATCCAGAAGGGTGAGCTTTTCTTCTGGTCTCTCTTCACTTCCGTTTCTGCTTCTACTCATATGCCCCTGTCCCTGCCCCCATGCCTTTACCTCCCCAATCCCAACTGATCTGTGTCGTCTCTGATCTGTGCCCCTGTCTTCAGACTCTGCATCCCAAAACACAGCTGAACATCTCCTCATGATTTACCTCAGAAAATATCCATATCATCACCCTTGGATTAAACAATCATGAGTATTAGTGGAAGAAATAAGAAACACAACAAAACTGGAAATGTGAAAACTACACAAGAAATAAAGCATTACTGATGATCGTTTGACTATTAACATTTTCATATCTTCATCAGATTCAGATCTTCAGATTTGATTGAGAATTAGACTTGATAAAAGGCCTTTTAATTTCCCTGGGCAATGTTTTTAAAAATTTATATACTAATGTTCTATAACTGTCCAGTGACCACTTGCTTTCCCGTCATGATGCAAATCCTATGAAGAGGTCATTAGACATCTAACTTCACATAGAATATTCACTAAACTTTTTCATACGAGCACATGATGAAACCCAAATATTTCCTCTAAGCTTCACAATATCCCCATAAGAAGAGGGGGATACTCATTGTGCTAAAAAAAAACAAAACAAAACCAAAAACCCCCCCTCATACCTCATACACTCCATTCTTGAGGCCCTGAAAGGCCTGAAATGATAGTGCAAGGTCCATGCAGTGTGTCAAAGGTGGTCTTGACATTGTGTCTCTGGGACGATTTCCAGGGAAATGTGGAACAGCAATAATATTAACAACAGTGATAACAACAGTTAGAATTGACTTGGAACGTGCCATATGGCACGTACTGTCCTGACAATTTCTCATGTCTTAACACGGTCAGTGGTCTACACTGCCCCATGAAGTAGTTAAATTTACTCGAAGCTAGTGTTTCCATGTGGTTAAAAGAGGAATGAGGCACAGAGGAGCTACATAACCTGTTCAGTGTCGCCCAGCAGTAAGGGAGCCACAGGTCTAGACACACTGTGGAAAACTCTGGGTGTATTTATTTATTCAGTCAAGGGTAAGATCCAACGGCTACAGCAAAATATGTAGAATAACAGCTACCACATAAAAAAATTGATCTTACATCATAGAAATGCACACTAAATGGAAATCTGATTTCTTCAGAAATCTTTCAAATGGAGTCTTGACAAGACTGGCATCAGGATGTTTTGTAGAAATGGTGGTCTACAAACAAGAGCCTCCTCAGAACAGCAGACAGCATGTCAGTGAGTCTCCTAGACTGGAGGTCTTGGGTTTGTGCATCAGAGAAGGCAGGAAACCCCTGTCACATGCTCTCAGTAGAAACAGAGCCTGGCCGCAGGCAAAATAAGACCATGCCTCTGCTCCGGTAGTGCCTAGACAAGTTGTCCATGTCAATCAGAACTGAGGAATTCTTCTAAAAAGTGCAGATTCCATGATCTACACTCAGTGACTCTCACTCAGTGCATCTACAAGAGTGCCCTAGAATCTGTGAGATTTCACTACACTTGGGAAACTCAGGGACTTTATTAAACCCCTTTGGTAGTGAGACTGTCAGCAAAATAAGGAAAATAGAGATCGGAACAGATATTAGAAAAAACATATAGATAATCAACAAAACCCAAAGCTGGCTCTTTCAAAAGGTCAATATGAATTCATAAGTTTCCACCCATAAGAATTTTAAAAAAAAGATAACTAAAGACAAAATTTACCAATATCAGGAAAGAAATAGGTTACAGATTCCACATTTCCTAATCCAATCATTTCATCAAGGTGAATTGGGCCAAATCCAAGCAATGTGATGAAACCACTCGTTTTCTTTCTCATTGTCCTCCAGCTTCCCCTTCCTGCCTCTCTCCTTTGCCCCATTTCCTTTCTCCTTCTTAAGTCCTGCCCTCCATCAAGAGGAGCAATATTATGAGGCGTGATTCCCATGCCTCATAATCCCATGATTATAACTGATGTCCGCTGCTTGGCTGACATTCAGCGTGGATGCTATCATCCCGGTAGCTGGTACACTGAAGCTCTCTGTCTCTCATGATGGACCAGAAGGTTTCACTCTAATTTCAAGTATAGGTAGGAGAGAAGGTGCAGGGCACATGTTGGAGCCTTGAGTCCTTCATCTAAGAAATGCAGAAGACCACAAACTGTGGGAGAAACAGAAATAGCAGCACCAGGCCCCTTTCAAGGAGAGCTATGTGCCAAACACAGCACATCACAGGATTCCTTGACATTCAGGAGCACGCCAAGTAGATTTCCATGCCAGGACTGTTGCATTTATTGTTCCTTCTGCGTGGAATGCTCTTCTCTTAGGTAACCCCACAGCCTGCTCCCTTACTTCCTCCAGATCTCTACTTACTTGCAGTCTTTCAGGGAGTCCTTCCCTCATTATCTCAAATAAAATTATAACATCATACCTACATACACCCTTTCCCCTGATCTAGAAATATCTTTCTTCATAGTGCCTGCCACCCTTGATTATTTACTGACCGCCAAGTCTATGAAATGAGAGACTTGGTTGGTTTTGTCCTGTCACAAACTCCAATAGTGTGCAGGTCTATGGCAGGCGCTCAGAAAACATTTGCTGAAGGACAGTCTGGAGCCAGGCCCTTACACACATTGCTAACATGCACAGGTAGCCTCCAAGATGGGCACTGGCCCCATTGTATTAATTATGATACAAACTGAGATTTCAGGAGACAAGTGATACACTCAACAACACACAGTCAGCATGTCAGGTTCCAGGCTTCAGAATCATATCTGCCAGCTTCCAAATCCTCAGTTCCCGGACAGAGACCTCACAGCCAAGAATATAAGAGGTTTTATATCTAACACAAAGACTCCAAACAGCTCAGATAGATACCCAGAGACACCAAAAAGAGCTCACTGAATCTCTGCACAGAGAGTGCACAACTCGTCTCAGACCCTCAAACACAACAGAGACCATAACCATACACACTGTGACAAAGACCCTCCAAACAGACCAAAGTCTTCCAGACAGAAACAAATGAGAACTGCACAGATACTTCACATCATGGAGACTGACTCCCAAACCACTGAGACACTTACCGACCTAACACAAAACCCCCTAAACAGAAAGACAGAAGTTTTAATAACTCAAGAACATCATATAACCTTAAGATAAAGTTCCCAGGCAAATGAAAAACTTGCCACCTGTGCATAGATCCCCAAGCAGCTGATAGTTTACACCTTTACACTGACCCATCCTTAAAGCAGCACAGAGGCATCACAACTTCGGACCCAGAATCAAAAGCTCAGTGATCTCACATTCTGGGGTGCAGATGCCTACACAGAGATCTCACACCCAGGGACTGAAAGGCCAGCAAGCTCCAAAGATGCACATCCTGGTATACAGGCACACATCCTAGAGGCTTTGTATTATGGCTCGAAAAATCCACTCAGATCAAATATCCCATCACTCACAACCCCGCCCAAAGGCTCAAGGGGATCAAATGTACCCAAGCAGCACCTGTGTTGTCACACGTAGCAAAACACAATCCCAAGCTGCCAGATCCAGGTTATTCTCCAGGGAGAGACACCAAAATCAGGGACCTCCCCCTGGACATGAGTTGCATGCATTTGTGTGAATGACCGTGCACTGTCACAGACTGAGCGAGAGCTGAACAAGACTGAAACGCCATCACCATGCACAGCCAGCCAGTGCGCCAAACCTCGCCACTAACCAGGGCACCTATTAGACCCCTTCTGGAAAAGCACTAAAACGCGGAGCAAAATTGCATGCTCTGAAAAGTCGCGCACGCCAACGCAGGCACACGCGTACACAGGCGCCTCTCGCCCTCAGTGCCTGTTCTGTGACCACACTGCCTGCAATCACGCGGTGGCCAATCACTGCCCAGAACGCTTCCCTGACTCCACACCCAAACCGACAGCCAGTCTCTCGCTCCGTAGTGGTCCCACCAACCAAGGGGTGGAGTTGAAAAAGAGACGAAGAAAATTTCCGCTTAATACCTGTGTCCATTCGGATTCAAAAGCAGTGGGAAGACGAAGAGGAGCGAATGGGGATGGACCCAGTGGCGCCGTGAGTGCCGCCGCAGGGAACTGTGGTCCATGCCTGACCCGGTGTAAGGGGACCCTCTCTCTGTTGTCACACGCCCTCTCCCAATGGTACCTTTCAGAGTGGGTGATCTTACTGCTACTCCTCAGTGGTACATCCCAGGACAGAACTGTTTCATCTCGCGCGCCCCTTGCGGGTGGGATTGGGGAACAGCAATATAGATGCCTGTGGACCATTCCAGGGGAATCCACAAAGGGCAGAAGGGCAAGGTTAGGGGGAAAACCCCACAGATTCCTGCAATTTTGGACTCAGAAAAAAGTCTTCATAAACTGAAGATTACATCTCTATGGGGATCATTGTCTAACAGAGAACACTGAAAGCATTTTATCTATGCTGGGCATTGTGCTTGTTTGTGCTTTCCTGTTCAATACGGAATAGGTCTCATGCGGGAAAGCCAGCCGCTGTCCCCCAAGGGGCAGGATAGATAAAGCTTCCGACTGGGATCTGCAGGCCTGGCGTGGGAAAGCCCTCTGTCGCTGACTGCGAGTAATATGTGGAAGAGACAACAGGACCTTCCATTGTGTTAGGAAAGGGGTCAACTCCGAGGGGACCCAAGGACACCACTACGTAGGTGAGATAAAGACAATGGCTTTGTCACCATCTTGTCATCCCTGAATATGTTCCCTAGCAGGATCCTCAGCCTGTCTAGCTATGCCTCTCTCAGCAAGTTTAAATTTGTGTATTCATTCCATCATTCATTCATTCTCTCCAAAGCATGTGTCAAGCACAACTCTGTGTGTTAGGAAAGAGAAAATCAACCTTTTCCTCATGGAGCTTACATTCTGTTGGGATCATGTGGTCCCCAAATACAAGTAATGTATCAGGTGTTTGTAACTGCCATGATTAACATTAAATCAGGATAGTGAAATAGAGAGAGGGGATGATATCTAGAAAGAGTGGTCAGGGAAGTTCTAAGATTGTGACATTTGAGCAAAAGCCTAGAGGAGATACGCGTATCTGGGAGAAAAGTATCCTAGACAGAGGTAAGGCCAGTGGAAAAGCTGGGGAGTAGAACCCTGTGTAGTGTGTATGAAAACAGTGAGGAGGGCAATGTGACAGGCACAGCATGATGGAGGGAGAATGAGGAGATTGGGTGACAGAAGTGATGAAGGCCAGGTCCCTTGGGCCTTCTGGCCATTGGGAGGATTTTGACTTGAACCACAGGAGGGTTCTTGTCAGAGAAGTCCCCAGGCTTCTTTCCAAGGCCCAGAGCACCACATGATTGTTGAGGAGCTCTTGGTTGATTTGAAGAAAAACCCTTCCCCACCCCTTCTGCAGCTGAGCATGCCTTTCCTGGAATCCCCTACACTCAAGAGGAATGCCTCCTCCTGCTCCGAGTGAACATTCTTGTCAACTGATGATACCCTCAGGAGAGACAGGGCAAAGACCCTCTTGGTGTGAGTGATGTCACATTGAGTCTTGCAAAGGCAAAGAGAGATGATATAAGAGGCACAGAGATGGCAGTGAGAAAGACAAAGATAGAGCATTAGACAGGGACGGAGAGACTACTTCTGGCACTAAACTGTCCTCACTTAGTTAGCCCAAGCCCTGCTACTGGATGATGTACAGTACATTTTCTCTATAGGAGAAAAGAAGCTCCTCCCCTGGGACTCTCTCTAGGGAATGACTCAGTTGCCCATGGCCTGGGCTGCCGGGGTTCAGCCCCAGTGGTCCAGGGAATTCGAAGTGGGGACGGCGTCAGGGTCAGGAAACAATTGCTTAATTAAACGTTAATTAAGGATATAAAGAGTGGTTAAATAAGGATAGCTCAGTGAGGAAATTCAGTGGAGAAAAGAGGCTGAATAATTAAGCCAGAAGGTGAGAGAAAGAACGACATGGGGAGACCAAGTTTCGGTGAACAAGGCTTGCACTTTATTTTCCAAAGTAGTTTTTATACCTTAAGTTATGCACAGAGGATAATGGGGGAAGGGGTAGAGTCATGCAGTAAGCCAGGCTTTCTTCCTGCAAACTTATCATATGCAAAAGTTTAGATGATTTGCATCATCTTCTGGCCCGGAGGCCTGTTAACATTTTAAGACCCTTTCTTCAGAAAACTTATTTTTCTCTAAAAGTGATTAGTCAGGCACCACCCTCTAAAAGCATTAGATAAAGTTGCATTCCTATTGGGCAAAGGTGTGGTGGGCTATAACAAGAAAAAGAATTAACTCAAGAGTCCAAGGTTACAAACATTAAAGCTACCACTTACACCAATTATATTAATCAATACACTGCCAGGGACACAGCAGGTAAGGGATATGGGGACTTAGCAACAAACATTGGCCCAACAAGTGAAAAACCCTTCACCAATACAATTTCTAATCAATCTTTTAACTGCTCAAAGGAATCTGTATTTAGACAGTTTAGAACATCTCATGCCTCTCACAGTTGTGAGGCTTTGAACAATCATATGCGTCCGTAAGAACCTATTCAGGAGAGAGATGGTGGTGGGGGATAGCCCCCCGTAAAGTCAGAGGTGTAGGTGAGAGCACAAAGCAGTAAAGTAGGCAGACTCTGGTTTTGGGGGTAGATGCTCGAGAATTTCCAGGGAGACTCCTGAGGCTCGATCCCGCCTTTGTGTATGCCGAGCCTGCTTCCTCATGACCTTTACCACGGGCAGAGTTCCTTACACTGGCTCCCGGCACTGGGCCTTAATCATGCTCCCTTCATCCACATCAGGGGCCTCTGCCCATCAAGACAAGGACATGCTCCATTCCTGGGGAGGCACATGCTGTACACAGGGTCCCTCAAAACCTATCCTGCCCAGACTGCCCTCCTGCTGATCTCACTGCCAATGACTCCATTAATGGGGGAAAGAGAGGTAGGGATCTCTGCATTTGTGGTAGAACCTCATGCAAATTGGTGAATGTGAGATTTCTCCCCAGCTGCTTGGAGGCTCACCTCTGTACCTTCCCATACCATGTCCCCAGGGAATGTGAAGATTACATGCCACACATCAGGTAAGAAGCTAGGTGTGTCATGGGGAGACATAGAGACGTATCCTGACAGTGAGTCAGTCATAGGGTCCTTCCAGCCCTGTGAAAATGCCCCCCTCCTCCACTACCTGGCCAGGGTTGTGCTAATTCTTCTCTGCCTCCTCCAAGGAGCCCAAGCTTACATCCAATTCCTCCCCTCCTCATGACCTGAGACCTTCCATCTGCACAGGGCCTTGGGCTCCCATCTGCTAACGGTGCCCTCCTTGTTGTGGGTTGGGCAGATGGACCGAGGGAGTGTGTGTACACAGTTTCTGTCACAAGGCCCCTATCAAGGGTGGTAGTCATATCAGCAAGTATTGCTCTTAATAGGATTATTACCTGGGCTTCTGTGACCTGTGCATTAGTACCCTCTCTGAGGATGGGGCCCCAAGCTTTTATCTCTGTAGAGAGGCATGGTAGAAATCTTAGCAAATGTGACATCACAGGCCTACTTCTAAGACCCATGATAGTGGGGACCCTACAGTCTTCCTCTTAAAACTATTCTCATATGCAGATACATGAACAGCTGCATGGCCCAATCCTCTGGACAAAGGACCCCGAAATAGTTTTGAGATTTCATGCCCTGGGACAGAGATCTGCAAACAGTTCAGACTGCTCATCCTGGACACCAACCCCAAAAGCTCTAATAGGTCACACCCGAGGACACAGACGCACTCCAGCTCAGAAATGCCAACTGTGGCCTCGGATGAATTAGGATCCCTAAAGAGAAACAGCATTGCTCACAGCCAATTCTACAAGGTTAACTTGTAACCTCTGTGGTTCCTGAATGACACTGCAATCTGAAGGAATTCTGGGTGACAAACAGGAAGAGGCACACTGTGCTTTGGACAAACTGGCCCTTATTTAGTCACACAGCTTCCTCAGGAAAAGGTTCAGTGACCCCCAGATTCTTGCCCCCCCACACAAAAGCATGAAAATGATTAACTTGCAATGTCTGATCTCTGTGTTTCACAGTAATCTTTTGCCAGTATTCATGCTAGACTTCATGTATTTCGTAGGCCAAACTCATATTGTCTTCACTGTTAAATCCTCAGAGCAGTGTTCTCAGAGCTAACGGAGGAGCTGTGTCCCGGGATATAGTCCCCAGGAGACCAGCAATCCAACCTAAACTCACAACTCTTCTGTTGTATGTGTTTCTTTAAGTGGACACTACTCTAGCTAATAGCTCCCATTTACCTCAGTGGCTGCACACCCCTCCCCCAGAGACTACAGTCTGCACCCTGGGACACAGAGCCCCACATCTTTGCCTCTGGGCGACTGCGTGGGCATTTGCACTGAGTCTCTGTTCAGTCAACCTCAAGGGAGACAGGCCTCCAGTCTTGCAATTCCTGCAGCCCGCAGTCACCAGCATGTCATCCTGAGGAAGGCAGGTTCATTCCAGAGGCATGGTGTACCTTAGAGCTGAGGGGTTCAGAAATTGATTTCCCATGTCTGGGTCCTGAGAATGGCCCTAACCCCACCCTGGTCAACTCTGGTCATGGTAACTCTGTATCCTGCCCCATTGGAGGTTCAAAGTGAATTCCAGATCCACAGCAGAAGCTCCAGGGACCTGGTCCTCTCTATCGCAGCACCCACTCTGAACTACTGAATTCTGGATAGAGGAGACGGTTTCCCAACACTGTGCCTATGACAATTCCCTTACATCCCTCTAATCCCCTCAGTCATTTTCCAGAGTCCATCTCCTGAGGACAGCTGCCACAATTCCTCTCTCTCCCCAAATTCCCACCCCTCCCCTCCCTTTCCACCAGGACTCCCCTCCCTGCTCAGGGGCCTCTTAAGCCACTCCCCCAGCTCTACTCACAGGGCCTCACCCCTTTTGTGTCCTCTCACCAAGCACCCACGCTACCTCAGAAGATCCCCTCAAGACTCTGCCTGCTCCCTGCATTCTGCAGGACACCTATCTCCTGCCCACACGCAGGGTCTGTCATAAAGTCCCTGTGAGGACCGAACTGAAAAATCTGTTCAGGATCCAGATAAAATTCAGACCCTGACCAGGAGCCCGGGGCAATTCCTGTGGAGCTGGAAGGAAAAGGAGAGGGTCTCTGAGAGGAGCATCTGGTCCTGCAGGGGTGAAAGGGTTTTCTTCAAGGGTCCTAGTGAAGATGAAGTGAAATGGCACCTTATAAGTGCTTATGCATACATGCCAAGTGTGTGCCAATTCTCCTGAGTCATGACTACCAGGCTCCTCTGTCCATGGCATTCTCCAGGCAAGAATACTGGAATGGGTTGCCATTTCCTCCTCCAGGGGATTTTGCTGATCCAGGGATCAAACACCCATTTCCTGCATCTCCTGCATTGGCAGGTGAATACTTTAACACTAAGCCACCTGGGTAGCCCCAAAATTTGCTGAGAGGTAATCGAATATTGTGTTCTCACTACACACACACACAGTCTAACATAAAACAAAGCTAAAGGGACAAAAGGAAAGTTTAGGAGGTGTTGGGTATGTCTATTACTTTGATTTTGGTGATAATAGTATCATTGTTTGCATATGTCCAACTCATCAAATTGTACACATTAAATATATACAATTTGCTGTATATCAATTCTATTTCAATACAGATGTTTTAAAAAGGACAGCAGAAAAATGTTCTCCCCAAAATTGATGCTTACATAAAATAAGACCATTTCTTGAAAAATACCCATGAGCAAAGTTCACTCAAAAAGTAATGATGATGAATACCTTTATGTCTACTAAGTAAGTTCATGCATGTGCATGCTAAGTCACTTCCATCATGTCTGACTCTTATGGATCCTATGCACCATAGCCCGCACGGCTCTTCTGTCCCTGGGATTCTCCAGGTAAGAATACTGGAGTGGGTGGCCAGGGCCTCCTCCAGGGGATTTTTCTGACCTAGGGATTGAACCTGAGTCTCTCATGCATTGGCAGGCAGCTCCTTCACCTCTAGCACGAGCTGGGATGTCCCAAGGAAGTTAATTCCTTTGTCTCATATTATGAGGCCATTGTTACCTGATAACACACAGCCATGTTATACTCCTTTTCCAGTTTTGAAGCAATCACCTCTTCCATCTTTGATTCTAACTTGGTTCTTGACCTGCATACAGGTTTCTCAGGAGACAGGTCAAGCAGTCTGGTACTCCTCTCTGTTTCAGAATTTTCTACAGTTTGTTGTGATCCATGCACTCAGAGGTCTTAGTGTAGTCAATGACGCAGAAGCCGATATTTTTCTCCAATTCCCCTTGCTTTCTCCGTGATCTAACGAATGTTGGCAATTTGACCTTTGGTTCCTCTGCCTCCTCGAAACCTAAGCTCTATATCTGGAAGTTCTTGGCTCAAGTACTATTGAAGCGTAGCTTGAAGGAGTTTTCTAAGCAGGAGGTTTCAGAAATTGGGGACAATCTAAGTGGAGAAGCTTAGGAAATTGGGTGGTGTGAAGGAAGCCTGATAAGAGAGACAAGAAAAGGAAGCTCTACTTTCGTTGTTGCTAGCAAGGTGGACAGGGGCTAGATCACGCCTTCAAGTCCTTGTGTAGGAGGGTAGCATTATCTAGAAAGACACAGAAAGTTCTGCAACTGTAAGAGAAGGAGGGAGAGGGTGGGAAGAGGGAGACAGACACCCTGAGTGGATGTAAGAGACCAGTTAGAAGGGGCGTTGAGAATTAAATGGAGCGAGGCTTTGGACCAGAGCAGATGTGGTAGACGTGGGTAAAAGTAGACACATTAGATGTTTATGAAGATGGACAGAACTCAGCAAGAATTTGGACTTGAGGTGAGGGAGAGAGAATCGTAAACATGGTTAAGACCAAGTTTGTGTGTTCTGTCATAAGAGTACGAAACTGTCATGGGAAATCCTAGAAGTTGTCCATGTCTGGGAAGAATTCCAAAATATGATTTTTATGTTCTTGAGCTCATGGTCTAGATGGATACAATAACCATCCATCTGAAATGTTCCTCTTCCTTTCAAAAAAAGTGTTGAGGTATAATTTGTGTACAATAAAAGCCAACGCTTTAAAGCATTACAGTTTGTAGAGTTTTGACAAATGTATACAGTGCTGTAAAAGCTACCACAATAAAAATGTAGAAAATGGCCCATTGTTCAAAAATGCTCCCTTGGGGTATTTGCCAACAGACTCCTTCTTCCACTCCTATACCCTGGCAACCACAGATACATTTCTGTGTGAATAGTTGTGCCTTTTCCAGAAATCCATTGACATGAAACCATATAATATGTAGCCTTCTGTGTCTGGTTTCTCACAGTTTTTGCACAGTTGTGACACATCCTTGCTGTTGCATGCATTAGTAGTTCTTTATTATTATTACCATCTAGTATTCCTTTGTACAGGTATACTCTTTTGCTTTTCTTTCATCTGTATACCAGTTTTTGAATAGTTGGGCTGTTTCTACGTGTGGCTACTAGGAATACATGTGTGGAATATTTGAGTACAGGCCACTGTGTGAGCACGTTTTCATTTCTCTTGGGTAAAATTGTCTAGGGGTAGAATTGCTGGGTCATATAAGGCTTCCCAGGTGGTGCCAGTGGTAAAGAACCCACCTGCCAATGCAGGAGACTCAGGTAGGATCCCTGGGTCTGAAAGATCCCCTGGAGTAGGAAATGGCAACCCGCTCCAGTATTCTGATCTGGAAAATTCCATGGACAGGGATCCTGGCAGGTACAGTCCATGGGGCCCCAAAGAGTTGGATACAACTGAGCGACTGAACACACACACACACACACACACACACACACACACACACACACACACGTACATGGTAATTTACATACCTTAGACTCTAAACTGTGTCCTCTGTAGACAACTTACAGTTGGATCTTGTTTTTATTTTTATTGTTTTGGAATGTTGAATTTTAT
Source organism: Bos indicus x Bos taurus (assembly GCF_003369695.1). NCBI lineage: Eukaryota > Metazoa > Chordata > Mammalia > Artiodactyla > Bovidae > Bos > Bos indicus x Bos taurus. Next base: position 53,509,952 of record NC_040105.1, read on the forward strand.
TTTTTTAATATATATTTTTATTTTACTGATCTTGTTTTTATTTTTAAACTGGTCTCTCAATGTCTGCTTGTGGTCATATTGTTTTATCTATTCACATTTAATGTTGATATAGACTTACATCTGCCAGTATGTTTTTCTGTCTCATGTCATTTTGTTCTGTGCTCCTCATGTTACTGCTTTCTTTTGCATTAAATGGGTATTTTCTACTGTAGCATTTTAAAGTCTTTACTGATTTTTCCACTATTTTTAAGTTATTTTCTTAGCTATAGGCTACCATAAACAACTTCAGTTCAGTTCAGTCGCTAAGTCGTGACTGACTATCTGTGACCCCGTGGCATGCAGCACGGCAGGGCTCCCTGTCCATCACCAACTCCCGGAAGTTGCTCAAACTCATGTCCATCAAGTCAGTGAAAAAGCTACCCCACTAGCTTTGTTTGTAGTGATGCTTCCTAAGGCCCACTGGACTTCACCCTCCAGGATGTCTGCCTCCAGGTGAGTGATCATACCATCCTGGTTATCTGGGTCATTAAGATTTTTTTTTTGTATAGTTCTTCTGTATATTCTAGCCCCCTCTTCTTAATATCTTCTGCTTCTGTTAAGTCCATACCGTTTCTGTCCTTTATTGTGCCCATATATGTATGAAATGTTCCCTTGGTATCTCTAGTTTTCTTGAAGATCTCTCTAGTCTTTCCCAGTATATTGTTTTCCTCTATTTATTTGCAGTGATCACTGAGGAAAACTTTCTTATCTCTCCTTGCTGTTCCTTCAAACTCTGCATTCAGATGGGTATATCTCTCCTTTTCTAAAGTAAGGTGTTTATTACTAATGCCACTAATAAACATCTTACTGTATCACAATCAGCTTGAAATTTATACTAATCCTAATGACATATAGAAACCTTATTCTTATATTGCTCTATTCCAATTTCCATCTTTTCCTCATGTTGTCACCAATAGTAGATCTATAAAGAGTACATCCCATTAATACACTCATTATTATTATATTGCTATAATTTTATGTCTATGAAAACCTGATATAAGGCAGAATATCAGGTATATGGTTACAACTTCTGTTCTATTAATCTTCTTTGTCATGGTTTCTGATACTTTGAATATGTTCATGTGGATTTGACACCATCCTGTCTTGTTTCCTTACCTAATACAGCTTTGCTCGCAACCACCTCCTTTGTGCTGTTACTGCAAATATATTACATTCCATATGTTATTGGCCCAACAATAATTGGGCTTCCCTGGTGGCTCAAACAGTAAAGAATCTGCCTGTAATGCAGGAGACTCTGGTTCAGTCCCTCCGTCAGGAATATTCCGTGGAGAAGGGAATGGCTAACCACTGCAGTATTCTTGCCTGGAGAATCCCATGGACAGAGGAGCCTACAGAGGCGGGCTACAGTAATGTGGTTGCCAAGAGTGAGACACGACTGAGCAACTACCACATTCACAACAATAATTTATGTGATATTATTTCAGACAGTTGCTTTTTAAATACAGGAAGAAAGGCGTGAAATGTGAACTCATAAAGTACTTTGTTTACATAATTACCTTTACCTGTGCTCTTTGTTTTTTCACATGGATTCTAATTAACATCTGAATTCACTTATTGCAGCATGAACAACTTCCTTTAGTTTTTTTCTAGTAAGCCAGTTCTACGAACAAATTCACTGAGGTTTGTTTTTTTTGTTTTGTAATTTGGGAATGCGTTTATTTTACTTTCATTCCTATTTTTTAAACCACTTTATTGTGGTATGTTTGACATGTAAACAGCTGTGTACACACCTGTGAATTCATCACCAGCTTCAATATACAAAATTCAACTGTATTTCTATACTAGTGGTGAATACTCCTAATAAGTAAGAAAATTCCAGTTAGAATAGAATAAAAAGAACAATATACTTAGGAGTTAATTTAACCAAGGAGGTGTAAGATTTCTACACTGAAAATGCCAAAACACAGTTGAAAGAAACGAATGAAAATAGAAACAAATGGTCGCTGACTATCAGTGGGCACTAGAGTTTCCCCTAGAAATTTGCTGTCATTGTACACACATCTCTGAGCATGTGGGAATATTTTTCTAAGGCACTTTCACAGCAGGGAGACTGCTGGATCAAAGACTTCCTTGCCTAAACAGACATCTCTATAGAGTGCCTACTATGTGCAGGTGCCTGACGCTGTTCTAAACGCCAAGGAGGCATCACAGAATAGGACTGACATTTGTCCCTCTTTCATGAAGGCAAATATTGCTGAGGGTGAGGGCAGGACGGAATGTAAATTCTGATGGGAGCTGCCACAGACCCCTGCAAAGGTGTTTCACCAGTTCACACTGGCCTCAGTGGGGCAAGGGAGTGAATGTGCCTTTACAGGCATCTTGGCACCATTTGTAGGGTGGGAAGTCTAGGCAAGAGGCTGGACTCCTTATGTCCAGTTCCCTAGAAGAGCTTCAAGTCCACAACTAGGAACGATCCATGTAGGAATTTCAGGGGACGTGAACACCCTAGATGTCTATACCCTAGCTTGTGACATCACAAAGTGTATTTGACAAAGCATGGGAGGTATCTGCCACATCGGTGGCTCTGCACCCTGAGTGTGCCATCTCTGACCTGGAGATAAGTCTGTGAGCCAGGGATTGAGGGTGCTGAAACCTTGAGGGGTTTAGTATGTCTTGGGCTGTGAACTTTGGGGTTTGTAGGATGCGGGGTACCATGGTCTGAGGTCTCTTTGTGGTGGCTGCATGGAACATTGTGAAAGAGCTGTATGCCTTCACCATACCAGTGCTATGTGCAGTTGGTGTGGTTGTGTCCTATGGTGTGAGCTGTGTGATTGCAACTTCTGTGTCCAGGGTGTTCGGTCTCTGAACTCTCAGGTTTCTCCGTGGCAGCTTATGAAGTTGCTAAAATGCATGTCGGCCTGTATTCAACTTTCATCTCAGCTGATTTCGTGTGTCTTACCTCACGTATCGAGTCTCCAGGAGTTTCAGTTTGGTGGATTGTTTGGTGTTGGGTGTTCAGTGCAGTGAGGTCTGCTAGCTGCTGTTTCCTTGGTCCGTATCTGGCCGAGTGTATCATTGAAATTTGGGTTTTGTGACCCACAGTGTGAGGTCCCTGGGGTATGTGTGAGTCTGGATCCAGGCTCTGATGCTGCACAGCTGGCGGGAGACCAGGGTCCCAGAGGGAGGTTGCTCTGTCTTTGGTCCTGTGCTGCAGGGACTGAAACCCTGAGCCACTTGGGCATTTATGTCTCGATTGAGATACTTTGTCACTTGCCAGGCTTCAGACATGAGGTGTTTGTGACCTCCTGATGTCTCCATCTGACAGCTGTCTAGAGAGAAAGTGAGAGGTTGATCTATCTGAATTGACTGTGAAGTCGTCCACTGCTGCTTCCATTAACCAGGCTTCCTTGTCCAGACCATTGAGGTATGGGGTTGCCTTCCTTGAGGCCCTCCGTGGGGGCCAGTTTCTTGCTACTGTTTTCAAGGTCTCCCTCAGGCACAGTGGTGGAAATGCCATTGTGGAGGATGAGTTTTTTTCTGTGACTCTGAGAAAATGCAGCAGGGACACCCTGCTGTTTCCTAATATATCCTCTGTGTGACATAAAGCTGCCCCTCTCTCCATCTTAACTTATTCCCAAACCTGCAGAACATCATCACCTCCACACCAAAGCTGTCAGCTTGGAGCCCCACTGTACACCCAGCCCTGGGAAACCTTCCTTGTCGTTGACGTGTCTGCTTTCCCCAAACCTGCCTCTGTTTCTGAGCCCTGCCTTCTGGTGAGGCCCCTTGTCTCAGCTGTTTGGTGGCCTGAAGTCTGGGGAAGCATTCCAACCTGAGATGGGCAGGGGAATTGGAGGTCACACCCCAAGGGGAAAACAACAAGGCCATTCTAACTTTTCCCAACATTTCCTGTCATTCCAAAATGTAGACGAATGCCTGTTAGCCTCTCCTTTGCAAAAGTAATTGAAGTCTTCCTGCAGTTGTGTGTCAGGCAGGAGTGCATTGAACACACTGGGAGCACGTCACCTGAATGTTGGGGGTGGGTGCATGGGTGATCAGTCCTGTCTGCCTCTCTGTGACACCATGGTCTTCAGCCTGCTGGGCTCTTCTGTCCATGGGATTTTCCAGGCAAAAATACAGGAGTGGGTTACTATTGACCCTCCCTGGGAATCTTCTGAATCCAGGGATCTAACCTGTGTCCTCCTGTCTTCTACATTGGCAGGCACTGTGCCACCTGGGAAGAGCTTTTAGGGCTGGGGACAGGCAGGGAGTGTGTGGAAAAGTTCCTCTTGCTTTTTGAAATAGAAAGCTTGACAAGTGAGAATAAGACAGGGGGGAAAACAACTACTACACCTGCTGAAAGTGAAAGTCGCTCAGTCGTGTCTGACTCTTTGTGACCCCATGGTCTATACAGTCCATGGAATTCTCCAGGCCAGAATACTGGAGTGGGTAGCCTTTCCCTTCTCCAGTGGATCTTCCCAACCCAGGGATCAAACCCCGGTTTCTGCATTGCAGGCAGATTCTTTAGCAGGTGAGCCATAATGGAATCCCAAGAATACTGGAGTGGGTAGCCTATCCCTTCTCCAGCAGATCTTCTCGACCCAGCATTGAACCAGGGTGTCCTGCATTGCAGGCAGATTCTTTACCAGCTGAGCTATCAGGGATAGAAACATTTCACATTGTTGTTGTTCAGTAGCTCAGTCATGTCCAACTCTTTACAACCTCATGGACTGCACCAACCCAGCTTCCCCATCCCTCACTATATCCCGGAGTTCGCTCAAACCCATGTCCATTGAGGCAGTGATTCCATCCAACCATTTCATCCTCTGTCACCCCCTTCTCCTCCTGCCCTCAATCTTCCCCAGCGTCAGGGACTTTTCCACTGAGTCAACCCTTCGCATCAGGTAGCCAAAGTGTTGCTGCTTCAGCTTCAGCATCAGTCCTTCCAATGAATATTCAGGACTGATTTCCTTTACGATTGACTGGTTTGATCTCCTTGCAGTCCAAGGGACTCTCAAGAGTCTTCTCCAACACCACAGTTCCGAAGCATCAATACTTCAGCACTCAGCTTTCTTTATAGTCCAAGTCTCCCATCCATACATGACTACTAGAGAGATGATAGCTTTGACTAGATGGACCTTTGGTGGCAAAGTAATGTCTCTGCTTTTTCATCTGCTGTCTAGTTTGCTCATAGCTTTTCTTCCAAGAAACAAGCCTCTTTTAATGTCATGGCTGTAGTCACCATCTGCAGTGATTTTGGAGCCCAAGAGGATAACGTCTCTCATTGTTTCCATTGTTTCCCCATCTAATTGCCATGAAGTGACGGGACCAGATGTCATGATGTTAGTTTTCTGAATGTTGAGTTTTAAGCCAACTTTTTCACTCTCCTCTTTCCCTTTCATCAAGAGGCTTTTTAGTTCCTCTTCACTTTCTGCCATAACGGTGGTGTCATCTGCATATCTGAGGTTATTGATATTTCTCCAGGCAATCTTGATTCCAGCTTGTGCGCCTTCCAGGCCACCGTTTCTCATGATATACTCTGTGTATAAGTTAAATTAGCAGGGTGACGATAAAGAACCTTGACGGACTCATTTCCCCTCTTCTGAACCAGTCTGCTCTTCCCTGTTCATTTCTAACTGCTACTTCTTGACCTGCATACAGATTTCTCAGGAGGCAGGTAAGGTGGTCTGGTAGTCCCATCTATTTAAGAATTTTCCACAGTTTGTTGTGATCCGCAGATCAAAGGATGTGGTGTAGTCAATAAAGCACAAGTAGATATTTTTTCTGGAATTCTCTTGCCTTTTCAATGATCCAATGGATGTTGGCAATTTGATCTCTGATTCCTCTGCCTTTTCTAAATCCAGCTTGAACACCTGGACGTTTACAGTTCACATAGTGTTGAAGCCTCGCTTGGAGAATTTTGAGCATTATTTTACTAGTGTGTGAGATGAGTGCAATTGTTGGGTAGTTTTAGTACTCTTTGGCATAGCCTTTCTTTGGGATTGGAATGAAAACTGACCTTTCCAGTCCTGTGGCCACTGCTGAGTTTTCCAAATGTGCTGGCATATTGAGTGCAGCACTTTCACAGCATCATCTTTTTAGTGTTTGAAATAGCTCAACTGGAATTTCATCACCTCCACTAGCTTTCTTTGTAGTGATGCTTCCTAAGGCCCACTTGACTCTGCATTCCAGGATGTCTGGCTTTAGGTGAGTGATCACACCGTCATGGTTATCTGGGTGATGAAGTTCTTTTTTTGTATAGTTCTTCTGTGTATTGTAGCCACATCTTCTTAATATCTTTTGCTTCTGTTAGCTCCGTACCATTTCTGTCCTTTATTATGCCCATATATACATGAAATGTTCCCTTGGTATCACAGATTTTCTTGAAGAGACCTCTAGTTTTTCCCATTCTATTGTTTTCCTCTATTTCTTTGCACTGGTCACTGAGGGAGGCTTTCTTATCTCTTCTTGCTATTCTTTGCAACTCTGCATTGAAATGTTATATCTTTCCTTTTCTCCTTTGCCTTTAGCTTCTCTTCTTTTCTCAGCTATTTGTAAGGCCTCCTCAGACAACCATTTTGCCTTTTTCCATTTCTTTTTCTTCGTGAACGTCTTGATAACTGCCTCCCGTACAATGTCACAAACCTCTGTCCATAGTTCTTCAGGCACTCTGTCTATCAGATCTTATCCCTTGAATCTATTTGTCACTTGCACTGTATATTCGTAAGGGATTTGGTTTAGAATGTACCTGAATGTTCTAATGGTTTTCTCTACTATCTTCAATTTAAGTCTGAATTTTGCAATAAGGTGCTCATGATCTTAGCCAAAGTCATCACCTGATCTTGTTTTTGCTGACTGTTTAGAGCTTCTCCATCTTTGGCTGGAAAGAATGTAATCAATCTGATTTCATTATTGACCATCTGGTGATGTCCATGTGTAGACTCTTCTCTTGTGTTGCTGGAAGAGGGTGCTTGCTATGACCAGTGCGTTCTCTTGGTAAAACTCTGTTAGCCTTTGCCCTGCTTCATTTTGTACCCCAAGGCCAAAGTTGCCTGCTACTCCAGGTATCTCTCAACTTCCTACTTTTCCATTCCAGTCCCCTATGGTGAAAAAGACATCTTTTGGGGGTGTTTGTTCTAGAAGGTCTCGGAGGTCTTCATAGAACCATTCAACTTGAGCATCCCTGGTTGGGGCATAGACTTGGGTTACTGTGATATTGAATGGTTTGCCTTGGAAACAGAGATCATTCTGTCGTTTTTGAGATTGCACCCAAGTACTGCCTTTCAGACTGTTTTGTTGACTATGAGGGCTACTCCATTTCTTCGAAGGGATTCTTGCCCACAGTAGAAGATACAATGGTCATCTGAATTAAATTCGCCCATTCCAGTCCATTTTAGTTCACTGATTCCTAAGATGTCGATGTTCACTCTTGCCATCTCCTGTTTGACCACTTTCAATTTGTCTTGATTCATGGACCTAACATTCCAGGTTCCTATGCAATATTGTTCTTTACAGCATCAGACTTTACTTCCATCAGCAGTCACACCCAGAACTGGGCGTTGTGTTTGCTTTGGCTCCGTCTCTTCATTCTTTCTGGTGTTATTTCTCTACTTTTCTATAGTAGAATATTGGGCACCTACCGACCTGGGGAGTTCATCTTTCAGTGTCATATCTTTTTGCCTTTTCATACTGTTTATGGGGTTCTCAAGGCAAGAATACTGTAGTGGTGTACCAGCACCTTCTCCAGTGGAGCACGTTTTGTCAGAACTCTCCACCATGACCTGTCCTTCTTGGGTGGCCAGCATGGCTCATAATTTCACCGAGTTAGACAAGGCTGTGGCCCATGTGATCAGTTTGATTAGAAGTGCTTAGGACACTGCAACTCAGAAGAATGATTACCTAAAACTCAGAGACACGCCCCCGGATGCCAGCTGACTCCTAGAGTGGCCTCACTAAAGCAGCCACTGACTGGGGATGTGTCAGTGAGAAAGAGGTTTCACCTCGGTCCAGATTTGAGGCCTGGGTCGCCAAGACAGCAGCCTCCCTATCTGTGTCAAAGGCTGAGGTTGGTCACCTTGGCTGTGGTGGACGTTTTGTCCTTCCATACGCAGGACTTGCATTGTTGCCAAATGGAAGTCTCTCCCCTGTAGTACCTCCCACCTCCTGTGGTGGTGCCTCCCATCTCTGCAGGCACAATGGAGTGTTCCAGTCTCACACCTCATCTTCCAGCACCCCCAGGAGGTGAGACCCATGGGGAGCCATTTTTCACTCAGTCTTGTTGGCCTTGGATGGGACTCGACTATTTGCATTTTTGCTGCTGCTGCTGCTAAGTCATTTCAGGTGTGTGTGACTCTATGTGACCCCATGGATGGCAGCCCACCAGGCTCCCCCGTCCCTGGGATTCTCCAAGCAAGAACACTGGAGTGGGTTGCCATTTCCTTCTCCGATGCATGAAAGTGAAAAGTGAAAGTGAAGTCGCTCAGTCGTGTCTGACCCTCAGCGACCCCATGGACTGCAGCCTTCCAGGCTCCTCAGTCCATGGGATTTTCCAGGCAAGCGTACTGGAGTGGGGTGCCATTGCCTCTCCATTTGCGTTTCTAACCCTGCTCGATCTCCCTCCTACACAACTGGTGAACTCCATGATGAGCAAAGGTCTACGTTTAGACCTTTAAACTCTAACAAGTTTTCCTCTTGTTAACTGTAACAGAGTGTCTGCTCCAAGAATGATGCGAGGAGGGAGTCAACAAGCTTTACTTCTCCTGCACCACTGATGGACAGCATTGTGGCAGCATCTATCAGGGTGAAAAATCGTTATAAATCCTTGTCTTGTCTCAGAGGGAACTTGTTCAGGTCGTGTTGTTAATATTTGAGGGAGGGGAAGCAAAAGCATTTTGAAGCCCAAAGTGGGGCCTCTTCTGCATGAATGTGTGTGTGTTTTAAATACAGAGAAACGTGTTTGAAAGGAACAGGGAGGCACCAATAACTAACCCCTGTGGTAGGCCCTGGAAGCAGAGAATGTGGAGTGTGATGACCTGTGTAGTCCATGTACTGATACACTAATGAAATCTTTCTCCAGCCCCGTACTCATGTAATATTTGAGTAACGAGGGGACTACGACAGGGCTTGTCTGCTGTCACCCTGTTTGTTTAATCTATACGCTGAGTACATCATGAGAAATGCCAGGCTAGATGAGTTACAAGCTGCAATCATGATAGGCAGGAGAAACATCAACAACCTCAGATATGCAGATGATATAACACTAATGGCAGAAAGCAAAGAGGAACTAAGGAGCCTCTTGATGAGGGTGAAGGAGGAGAGTGAAAGAGCTGGCTTAAAACTAAATATTAAAAAGCTAAGATCATGGCATCTGGCCCCATGATTTCATGGCAAATAGAGGAGAAAGGTGGAAGTTGTGACAGATGTCTCAATCGTGTGCTCTAAAATCACTGCAGAAGGTGACTGCAGCCATGAAATCAGAAGACATTTGCTTCCTGGCAGGAAAGCTCTGAGAAGCTTAGTGTGTTAAAAGCAGAGACATTACTCTGCTGACAAAGGTCCGTATAGTCAAGGCTATGGTCCTCCCAGTAATCATGTATGGTTGTGACAGCTGGACCGGAAAGAAGGCAGAGTGCTGAAGAATTGATGCCTTCAAAGTTTGGTTCTGGAGAAGACTCCTGAGAGTCCCTTGAATAGCAAGGAGATCAAGCCAGTCAATCTTAAGGGAAATCAACCCTGAACACTCGTTGGAAGGACTGATGTTGAAGCTGAAACTCCAGTATTTTGGTCGTCTTATGTGAACAGTTGACTGACTGGAAAACTCTCTGATGTTGCAAAGGATTGAGGGCAGAAGGAGAAGAGGGCATGAGAGGATGAGATGGCTGGATGGCATCACCGATGCAATGCACATGAACTTGGGCAAACTTTGGGAGATGGTGAGGGACAGAGAGGCCTGGTGTGCTGTAGTCCATGGAGTCGCAAAGAGTTGGACACAACTGAGCAACTGAATATATTGTAGGATTCCTGGAACACAGGTTAACAGAATGTGAAGTTGCATGGAGGTAGGGCGGACCATAGAGAGAGAAGAGAGAGACGACACAGGATCGAGCACTACAGATATTTGCACAGGGTGCTCTGGGAGTACCCCCCACATTCTGATCAGCTTATGTGTGTGGTGGATGCACCTAAGGCCAAGAAAAGAACCACGGAATAGGATTGGGTGGAGGAATCCCAGAGCTCACAGAGGGATGGAGACAGTTCTTCTTGCCTGCCAGAGGGAAGAAAACACTCAGAATATGCAGGTGTCTTGTACATTACTCAGCAACTTATTACCTCAGTCGTGGGCTAATTAGCCCTAGATTAGTGACTGCTCTTGTTCCAGTCTAACAATGATTGAAATCAGGCCTGAAAAGGATAAATCTCCTTCTAAGCATCTGAAATGCATCACAGGATCAATCCCAAAATCACTGAAAGGAATTATCATTATTGCTATTACTCCTATCCTAAAATCTAGAACCCAACAAGGTAAAATTCTCCATGTTTAGCATATAGTAAAAAATTGTATTGGATTGAAAATAGCTATAGCCAGAAAATAACTGAAGGTCAGCTCAACAATGGGAAGATCTACTCAAACATCAGCAGTAATTCTGATTTGACATCAGCAGTGGCAGAAAGAGAAAACAAAAAGCCACGTTTCATACACAGGACAAAATTAAGAAAGGCAGAAAAATTCTCATCAGAATTTACGCCATCCAGAATTCTATAACTAGTAGAAATACTTTTTTTGAAAATGAAGATGAAGTGGAAATACTTAAACCAATGATTATCACACTAAACATCTGAGAATATTCATTGCTAACAGATGTGCCCTGTAAAGCTTGTTAATAAAGTTCTTAAGGGAAAAGGAAGATGATATCAAAAGCAACTTTATATCTATACAAAGAAGTGAATAATCCAGTATTATTCACTGGAAATGTGAAAACCTTTTTATAAATACACATTTTAAAAATATTTAATGTCTTGAAATGATAATCGTCTAAAGCAAAATATTAATAGCGCAATGTGGTGTTTGTTACACATGTAAAAATAAAATGTGGAAAACAATAGCACAAAGGATAGCAGGAAGGAAAGGGAAATACACCATGTACCAGACCACCTGACCTGCCTCTTGAGAAACTGCATGCAGGTCAGGAAGCAACAGTTAGAACTTGACACGGGAACAAGAGACTGGTTCCAAATAGGAAAAGGAGTACGTCAAGGCTGTATATTGTCACCCTGCTTATTTAACTTATATGCAGAGTACATCATGAGAAAGGCTGGGCTGGAAGAAGCACAAGCTGGAACAAGATTGCCAGGAGAAATATCAGTAACCTCAGATAGTAGATGACACCACCCTTATGGCAGAAAGTAAAGAGGAACTAAAAGGTCTCTTGATGAAAGTAAAAGAGGAGAGTGAAAAATTGACTTAAAGCTCAACATTCAGAAAACTAAGATCATAGCATCTGGTCCCATCACTTCATGCAAATAGATGGGGAAACAGTATAAACAGTGTCAACATTTTTGGGGCTCCAAATCACTGCAGATGGTGCTGATGCAGCCATGAAATTAAAAGAGCTTACTCCTTGGAAGGAAAGTTATGACCAACCTAGATAACATATTCAAAAGCAGAGATATTACTTTGCCACCAAAGGTCCGTCTAGTCAAGGCTATGGTTTTTCCAGTCGTCATGTATGGATGGGAGAGTTGGACTGTGAAGAAAGCTGAGCACTGAAGAATTGATGCTTTTGAACTGTGGTGTTGGAGAAGACTCTTGAGAGTCCTTTGGACTGCAAGGAGATCCCACCAGTCCATCTAAAGGAGACGAGTCCTAGGTGTTCATTGGAAGGACTGATGCTGAGGCTGAAATCCCAGTACGCCACCTCATGCGAAGAGTTGACTCATTGGAAAACCCTGATGCTGGGAGGGATTGGGGGCAGGAGGAGAAGGGGACGGCAGAGGATGAGAGGCTGGATGGCATCACCGACTCGATGCACATGAGTTTGGGTGAACTCCGGGAGAGACAGGGAGACAGGGAGGTGTGCTGTGATTCATGTGCCACAAAGAGTAGGACACGACTGAGTGACTGAACTGAACTAAACTGAAGGCTCTTATGTATGAAACGGGTATAATATTAATCGAAGGCATATTAAGAAGTATAAAATGCATATTGTAAACTCTAGAGCCACCCTAGAAAGAATTTTTTTGCTATACATGCAGCTCATGGGATCTTAGTTCCCTGGCTAGGGACTGGACCTGGGGCCGTGGCAATGAAAGCACCGAATCCTAATCATTGGACCACCAGGGAATTCCCTAGAAAGATTTTTAATAAGATGTATATCTAGAAAGCCAATAGTGGCAATAAAATGGACTAGTAAAGAAATAACCAATCTAAATGAAGAAAAGAAACGGGGAAACTTGTCACTAAAAAATATACGTGATATAAAGAAAAGCATATCCAGATAGTAGATTTAAAACTGAACGATTTACCCACTAATTGTAAGTTGCCTACACATGTCAATTATAAGACCTACTTTGGGGGACTCCCCTGGGTGTCCAGTGGTTCAGGATCTGCTTTCCAATGCAGGGGACACAGATTTGATCCTTGGTCTGGCAACTAAGCCCTTGTGCCGCAGCAAGAGAAGCCCACACACTGCAACTAGAGAGAAGCCTGAGTGCAGCGCAAAGACCATGAAGCCAGATAAAAAATAAAGACCTTCTTTTTCAGATCACATTATGTGTATAGTAAAAAAATAATCTCCCTTCCTTAAATAAGCTAATAACTTAAAATTAAATGTGTGGAATACTTATACCTCCAAATCCCAAATCAAACGAAAGCTGGAGAGGCTGAATTAACATCATAAAAGTATACTTCAGAATGAAGATTTTTACGCAAGATAAAGGGCAGTACATAATGATAGAGAATTCAATTCACTGAGAAGACATAATAGTCAGGAATGTGTATGCAATTTCAGAATACAGGAGCAAAATCTGATAGAATGGAAAGGAGAAACAGACAATCCACAGTTGTAGTTGAAGACTTTCACGCTCAGCCATTAATACAGTAAGTGAGCAACACAATGAAAAACTATATAGAAGACTTGAACAATACTATTAACCGACTTGACCTAATTGATATTTATAGAACGTGCCCAGTCCCAGTTGTGTCCGACTGTTTGAGACCCTGGACCGTAGTGTCCATGAATTTTTCAGGGAAGAATACTGGAGAGGGTTGCCATTTCTTACTCCAGGGGACTTCCAGACCCAAAGATTGAACCCGCGTCTCTTGCCTCTCTTGCGGGCAGGCAGATTCTTTAACCACTGCGCCACCTGGGAAGCCCATTTATTGAGCAACAGCAATAAATACATATTCTTCTGAAGTGAATATGGAAGTTCAACCAAATATGCCAGTTAAAAACCTTACTAAGTTCAAAAGGACTGAAATCACACAAAATATATTCCTGACCAAAAAATAATTAAAATAAAGATTAACTATGAATGTGAAAGTGGAGAGTGAAAAAGTTGTTGGCTTAAAGCCCAAAACATTCAGAGAAAATGAACATCATATGGCATCCAGTCCCATCACTTCATGGGAAATAGATGGGGAAACAGTGGAAAACAGTGTCAGACTTTATTTTTCTGGGCTCCAAAATCACTACAGATGGTGACTGTGGCCATGAAATTAAAAGACGCTTACTCCTTGGAAGGAAAGTTATGATCAACCTAGAAGCATATTCAAAAGCAGAGACATTACTTTGCCAACAAAGGTTCATCTAGTCAAGGCTATGGTTTTTCCTGTGGTCATGTATGGATGTGAGAGTTGGACTGTGAAGAAGGCTGACTGCGCGCGAAGAATTGACGCTTTTGAACTGTGGTGTTGGAGAAAACTCTTGAGAGTCCCCTGGACCGCAAGGAGATCCAACCAGTCCATTCAGAAGGAGATCAGCCCTGGGATTTCTTTGAAGGAATGATGCTAAAGCTGTGAAATTCTAGTACCTTGCCCACTCATGCGAAGAAGTTGACTCGTTGGGAAGACTCTGATGCTGGGAGGATTGGGGCAGGAGGAGAAGGGGACAACAGAGGATGAGGATGGCTGGATGGCATCACTGACTCGATGGACATGAGTCTCAGTGAACTCTGGGAGTTGGTGATGGACCGGGAGGCCTGGCATGCTGCGATTCATCGGGTCACAAAGAGTCAGACACGACTGAGCGACTGATCTGATCTGATAGAAAGTGGCCTGGAAAATCACAAACTGCTTGTAAATTGAACAAAACTTCAAATTAATGCAAGGATCAACGGAGAAATAGAAAATACAATATATCAAAATTATGAGGTGATGCCAAAGCTTCACAGAGGGATATTTATAGCATTAAATGTTTGTATTAAAAAGGGAAAAGGCCAATTATCATTCAAAGATCAATAATCTTCTTTAAGAAACTAGAATACAACAAATTAACCCAAATCCAGCAAAAAATAAATAAATAAAATAACAAACATCTTGGCAGAAATCAATTAAATAGAAACCAGAAAATCAGTAGTACCAAAAAATTCAGTTGAAACCAGGGGCTGATACTGTGAATAGATTAATATGATAATAAACCTATAGCCTGATTGATTAAAAAAGAGAGAGAAGAAGGAAGAGTGACACTAATTACCAATTTCAGTAATACCATAGGAGACAGCAGTACAGAGCTCTCAGATATTAAATGTACAATGAAGGAAGATTTAAAAATGTTATTCAAGATTTTTTGTTGTTGGGTCGTATGGACTCTTTGTGACCCTGTGGACTATAGCCCACCAGATCCTCTCTCTATGGGATTTTCCTGGCAAAAAAAATACTGGAATGGGTGCCATTTCCTTTCCAGGGGATCTCCTGATCCAGGTGTCGAACCTGCGTCTCTTATGTCTCCTGAATTGGCAGGTGGTTCTTTACCACTGAGCCATCTGGGAAGACCCAAAATTTGTTGAATGTAAATCTAAAATTGTGTTCTCACCACACACCACACACACACACACACACACACTTAACATAAACAAACAAAAACAAAAAGGGGCACAAAGAAATTTTAGGATGGGTTGGATGAGTCTATTCTTTGATTCTGGTGTTATGATATTATCATTGTGTGCATATGCCCAAACTCATCAAATTGTACACAGTAAATATATACAAT